>NC_091987.1:20146921-20234448 GCF_044704955.1 Pristiophorus japonicus | reverse complement strand
AATGCTTCCAAAATCTGCATTCTGCCACTGACATTGTCAAATGCCAGTAAATGATTAATGTAACTGACTCAGACATCACTGTCGTGTTTAACGACATTGCCAAACTGCTTGATTTAGATTGCCATCTTATGATTCTCCGACGAGCATTGGATGTGTCTCCTTATATTTTTGGCGTACAGCGCAGAATTGAGTTGTCGAACTTGTGGGCTATTTTCCTTCCATTAATCTTGTTGAGAATTGGAACATTCCTCAGCCTATCGGCATGTATTTCTTCCGAGCGTCCACAACGTAATTCCAATTTCTGTCTGTACTGTTGTAGTTGTACTTCTCGTTGAGGTTTGGTGGTATGTTGTCTCAGCTGATACTGATACCCACATCACGCCTGTGTGCAGTGCTCGTGCTGTATGCTCTGCTCATTACTCGCAAGGTCACTTCTGTAACAGTGAAGTGACCTTTTATTAAGTTTATTTTCTCTTGTGTAACGCTGCTGTGTGGGCTGTCGTGCCATAAGGACATGTCTGTTGAATTTCAAATTGTTATTTTAGGTAGGGCTGTGCAACTATTCCTTTTCCAACTCCTTCATTTTCTGAACATATCTGGTCAGCAGTCTATGATGTATGAGCTGAGGTAGACCCGGGGGAAACTCATCTATATTCTCTCCGGGTTTAAAAAATAGGTTGCTTACGTAAAATAGGAAAGTCTCCAAGTCACCACTAGCAACTGTTTATTGTTTTAAACAATCTTCTGTTGTTCAATTCAGTAGTAAAGAATTTAGTCTTCATAGAATCGTACAAATTTACAACATGGAAGGAGGCCGTTCGACCCGTCGTGTCTGTGCCAGCCGACCAAGAGCTACCCAGCCTCATCCCACTTTCCAGCTCTTGGTCCGTAGCCCTGCAGGTTACGGCACTTCAGGTGCACATCCAAGTATTTTTTAAATGTGGTGAGGGTTTCAGTCTCTATCACCCTTTCAGGCAGTGAGTTCCAGACTCCCACCACCCTCCGGGTGAAGACATTTCCCCTCAAATCCCCTCTAAACATCTCCCCCCAATTACTTTAAATCTATGCCCCCTGTCGAGGGAAACCGGTCCTTCCTATCCACTCTATCCAGGCCCCTCATGTTATACATCTCAATCAGGTCTCCCCTCAACTTCCCTTCCTCTGTTCCAAAGAAAACAGACCCACCATCTCCAATCTTTCCTCATAGCCAAAATTCTCCAGTCCAGGCAACATTCTTGTAAATCTCCTCTGCACCCTTTCCAGCGCAATCACATCTTTCCTGTAATGTGGTGACCAGAACTGCACGCAGTATTCCAGCTGCGGCCTTAGCAGTCTTATGGTTATAATCACTTTGTTTTTTATGGTAAAGTAGAAAAAACAATCTAAAAGCAGAATATAATTTTTCCAGAGTATAACATGTTCACAAGCGGAGTTTTGCCAGCCGTTCTGAGTGTATGCATGTGCTCATCTTTATAGCTTTCTCTTTACTCTCAAAATACAAAAGCTTTTTTTATATACGCTGATTTCTTTATCAAACTGAAAGTGGCCGTGCCTTATTTGATAGTCGTCGGTCAGTCGTCCTTCAGCCAATTCTTGCGCACACAAGTTTATATTTCTCTGCACATTCCTATGTCCCTTTGCGTAAGTTGCATTGTCCTTGCTGAACATCGTATTGACAGGAATCCCAGTTTCAGTCCCAAAGTCTCAAACTGGTCACTTGAACAAACTGTTGCGAAGTGAAATCTGTCTGGCATTACTGGAGAGAAAGAGAGACAATCACCTGTTTTGCTCTAGCTTGCATGAACTAAACATGAACACCTTTCAGAAGCCGAATTTTTTTTTTTTTGAAATTCGTAGCCAATCGTTCCAATTCTTTGTCAAATCACAAACACCAGAGGTCACCTTGCACACATCAAGGATCACTCTGCGCCAATGCTCTTAGCCAAAAGGTCTCGAGCCACTGCACCGTTCCTGGAAGTACTGCAATACCAGGTTCATGCCATGGAGGTGGATGGGTCAGGCCACCCCACACACCTCCTATTTCCAAAAAAGCAAGCATATACCTTCCTGATCCAGGGAGAACCACCTTGGGGTTATGGTGGTTACTCCCGTGTCAGGTCAGTTACGCATGATCTTAGCCAAAAGGCCGAGAAGCGACCAAATTTTTTTTTTTTTTTTTGAAATTCGTAGCCAATCGTTCCAATTCTTTGTCAAATCACAAACGCCAGAGGTCACCTTGCACACGCCAAGGATCACTCTGCGCCAATGCTCTTAGCCAAAAGGCCTAGAGCCACTGCACCGTTCCTGGAAGTACTGCAATACCAGGTTCGTGCCATGGAGGTGGATGGGTCAGGCCCCCCACACACCTCCGTGGAGGTGGATGGGTCAAGCCACCCCACCCACCTCCTGTTTCCAAAAAAGCAAGCATATACCTTCCTGATCCAGGGAGAACCACCCGGAGGTCATGGTGGCTACTCCCCTGTCAGGTCAGTTACGCATGATCTTAGCCAAAAGGCCGAGAAGCGACCGAATTAGCGGAGTTCCATGTGCCGTCACTGCTCTGGCAATTATTTGACTGGAGTTTTCATTCGGATATATACCAGAGCCAGTGCACATCTCGCTTGGTGTTTGTGAGGGCAATATGTTGGTAACACTAAGTTTCTCGGCTTGTTTATATGCCTGGGGCAAAGTGGCTTTCAGGGGTTGGAGAAATGTCTTTTCTCATTGGTCCCTGAGGTTCAAATTGGTCAGGAAACAAATGGGCTGTTCCCCTCTCAGTGGTCCTGTTGGCTGGGAATAGTGTGTTTTGATTTGCATTTGGGTGGGAGTAGGGAAGTGCTTCTGTACTTGGACGTTTTGGGAATTTTTATTTTCTAACATTGGACTCAAAATCCACTGGCAACATCCAGGGACAGAAAGTAGTTAAAATTCATACAGAGAAAACAATGACTTGAAGTGGTCATTGCAGTCTCAACTTAGAGCTTCACAAATGTTCCAAAGTGACAATATTATCCATCTCCAGTTTTAAGACATTTCAGCGAAAGTTGCAATAACATTCCTGTATCCAACTTGGCTCAATACCCTCATTTTCAAAAAGCAGCTCACTGGCACATATTTTCTTCAAAGTTAAATAAGAACATAAGAAATAGGAGCAAGAGTAGGCCACAAGGCCCCTTGAGCCTGCTCCACCATTCAATAAGATCATGGCTGATCTGATGATTGGATCAGCTCCACTTCCCCGCTCGCCCCCCGTAACCCCCAATCGCTCAGGAAACTCTCTATTTTGGTCTTAAATTTGTTTAATGTCCCAGCTTCCACAGCTCTGAGGCAGCGAATTCCACAGATTTACAACCCTCAGAGAAGAAATTTCTCCTCATCTCAGTTCTAAATGGGCGGCCCCTTATTCTAAGCAAAGTTAAAGTTCTTGTGATTGCTGAAGGTGGAGGAAAGAAAAATCGTGTGGAAGCCCCCAGTTGGTTCATGCAATACTTTGCAATTGATGTTACGAGGAGAGATTACAAAAATTAGGGTTGTATTCCCCAGAATTTGGAAGGTTAAGGGATGATCTGATCAAAGTTTTCAAGATATTAAGGGGAGTAGATAGAGAGAAACTATTTTTGCTGGTTGGGGGAGTCTAGGATGTGGGGGCATAGTCTGTGGGCTGGATTTTAGGCGCTTTTGTTTTTAATAGGTTGCGCTTTAGTAAGGAAGTTTGGGCATCAGGCCCTATGCCAGGGCGCAGCGCAAAGGGAAGTGTTGGACAACTTTCGAGGTGCAAAAATGGGAAACCCGCAAACTAAAGTGCTGGGCCATGTGCACTCTGAGAGGCTGTGAGTGGGGCGGGGGGGTGGGAGTGAACCTTAAAAAAAACCCCACACACATTCCCAAAACATTGCCCACGTCACCACAACACAAATCGCTAAAACAATTAAAGGGACAAACACTCGCACTTACCTTTCCAGCACTTTGCCATCCTCGCTGTTGGCATGGCTGGACCACTCTGTTTTCCCAAGCGGTCATTGCGAGGCACGATTCCAGGCGTACGGACCGGGTTCGAGTCATAAACTCGGACTGTGTCACAACGAGAGGCATTGCACATCTGGCACAGCTCTTCCAGCGCCGCTGCTAAACCTGACCCGAGGATCGCGACCGGATGCAAGAGACCTCGCCGCCCCATTTCACGCCGCTCCAGAAAATCCAGCACGAAAAATTCGAGCCAGGCCTTTCAGGAGTGAAATTAGAAAAGACTTCCACACACACAGGATGGTAACTCTCTCCCACAAACTGCAATCAATGATAGATGAATTGTTGATTTTAAATCTCAGATTAATAGCTTTCTGCTAACCTAAGGGATATATGGGCCAAATGCGGTTATTTGTAGTTAGGTCACAGATCAGCCGTGATCTCACTCAATTGTGGAACAGGCTCAAGGGGCTGAATGGCCTCCTCCTGTTCCTATATTTTTTTAATGGCAGTATTGCGATGATCTGAGCTAAAGAGACTCGAATGGTGTCTTCTGGAAGAGGACTTCCCAAGATGTGTCAATTTTCAGAAAGCCATGTTTTCCTCTCCACAGAGACCTCTCGCGCACCAGTGTGAACCGAATCTTGCTGTAAACCCTGCTCGCTTTGCGCGTTGTGCATGGTTTGGGTATTTGCTCACCCATCGGGACAGTTTCATCATAATGCACTGATGTTTGCGGTCGGCTTAGGTATCCAAATCCTGCCAAGCTGACTTCATCGTATTGAAAGAAAGAACTCACATTTATACAGCACCTTTCACGATCTCAGGACGTCCCAAAGTGCTTTACATAGAATTACATCGAATTTACGGCAGACAATCTGGACAGTTTTGGTCTCCTAACCTGAGGAAGGACATTCTTGCTATTGAGGGAGTGCAGCGAAGGTTCACCAGACTGATTCCCGGGATGGCGGGACTGACCTATCAAGAAAGACTGGATCAACTGGGCTTGTATTCACTGGAGTTCAGAAGAATGAGAGGGGACCTCATAGAAACATTTAAAATTCTGACGGGGTTAGACAGGTTAGATGCAGGAAGAATGTTCCCAATGTTGGGGAAGTCCAGAACCAGAGGTCACAGTCTAAGGATAAGGGGTAAGCCATTTAGGACCGAGATGCGGAGGAACTTCTTCACCCAGAGAGTGGTGAACCTGTGGAATTCTCTACCACAGAAAGTTGTTGAGGCCAATTCACTAAATATATTCAAAAAGGAGTTAGATGAGGTCCTTACTACTAGGGGGATCAAGGGGTATGGCGAGAAAGCAGGAATGGGGTACTGAAGTTGAATGTTCAGCCTTGAACTCATTGAATGGCGGTGCAGGCTAGAAGGGCCGAATGGCCTACTCCTGCACCTATTTTCTATGTTTCTATGTTTACTGGTCTCTACTGACATTAATGCTTCACATGAGCCTCGTCATCTAACTCTATCAGAAAGAAAGACTTGCATTTCTATAGCACCATTCACGACCTTGATATTCCAACGCGCTTTACAGTCACTGAAGTACTTTTGTTAATGTAATTTAGGATATATGGCAGGCAATTTGTGCACAGCAAGCTCCCACAAGCAGCAATGTGACCATGAACAGATAATCTGCTTTACTGATGCTGGTTGAGGAATAAATATTGGCCAGGACACCGGGACGAATTCCCCTGCTCTTCTTCAAAATATTGACCATGGGATCTTTTACGTCCACCTGAGAGGGCAGAAGGGGCCTCGGTTTAACGTCTCATCCGAAAGACGACACCTCCGACAGTGCGGCGCTCCCTCAGCACTGCACTGGGAGCGTCAGCCTGGATTATGTGCTCGAGAGTGAGACTTGAACCCACAACCATCTGGCTCATAGATGAGCGCTACCCACTACAGCGGTGAATTGCCTGAAAATATAAGTTATAATGTTGCTCCTTTTTGTTTGGGATGCACTGTACTGCTACCAAAGGGGACTTTGGGGGAGGTGGATGTGGTGGTTAGGGGACCTATCCCAAGGTTCCTGCTTTGTCAGATCCCACCAGAGGTACAATGGATGTGGTTGAGGATTGCTAATTTATCTTTTTCCTTCTCCCTGTCTGCCAAATCTTCCTTCCTGGCATAATGACATAAGAAATAGGAGCAAGAGTAGGCCATACGGCCCCTCGAGCCTGCTCCGCCATTTAATACGATCATGGCTGATCCGATCATGGACTCAGCTCCACTTCACTGCCCACTCCCCATAACCCCTTATCCCCTTATTGGTTAAGAAACTGTCCATCTCGGTCTTAAATTTATTCAATGTCCCAGCTTCCACAGCTCTCTGTGGCAGTGCATTCCACAGATTTACAACCCTCTGAGAGAAGAAATTTCTCCATCTCAGTTTTAAATGAGCGGCCCCTTATTCTAAGATCATGCCCTCTAGTTCTTGTCTTCCCCCATCAGTGGAAACATCCTCTCTGCATCCACCTTGTCAAGCTCCCTCATAATCTTATACGTTTCAATATGATCACCTGAATTGCAATGAATAGAGGCCCAACCTACTCAACCTTTCCACATAAGTCAACCTCCTCCTCTCTGGAATCAACCTAGTGAACCTGCTCTGAACTGCCTCCAAAGCAAGTATATTCTTTTGTAAATATGGAAACCAAAACTGCACGCAGTATTCCAGATATGGCCTCACCAATACCCTGTATAACTGTAGCAAGACTGCTTTTATACTCCATCCCCTTTGCAATAAAGGCCAACATTCCATTGGCCTTCCTGATCACTTGCTGTACCTGCATACTACCCTTTGTGTTTCATGCACAAGTACCCCCAGGTCCTGCTGTACTGCGGCACTTTGCAATCTTTCTCCATTTAAATAACCTGGCAGAGATTGGAGAATTGTGGGACCTAGCCTGTGTCCTTCACTGTGTGGTGCTGTGCAGTGACACACTAACAACAAAAACAATAACTAGCATTTATATAGCGCCCTTATTGTAGTAAAACATCCCAAAGTGCTTCACATGACATTATCAGACAAAAGACTCTGCACCTCAGTACTCCCTCGATACTGTGCATTGATTTTACTGGCATTTCAGTACTGGACAGCGTGTCGTGCTATTTGTTTCCCAGTTTAATTTAAGAAATCATGCAGGTTTGTTTGATCCCTGATGTCTTACCAAAATTGCTAAGGGCCTCATTAATCTGAACAGCTGCAATTTCCTCTATTTCGAAAAAGAAATACTGGTTCCTTTTTCATTTGTGAATTCAATTTGTCTGCAATCTTGTTAATTTAAGTGACTCTCTGTAGACATAAATGAAGGGATGTTTGCATCTGTCAGGCACACATTTGTTTTCCTGCTGATCAGTTCATGAGAAACCTGAGTTTGTGCGATCATCGCTAATTGTCTGTCCAGAAGTGATCTGTTTTCAAAATCTTCACTTTAAAGGAATTAAAAGGTTAAAATCTATGCAGAGCACTTTGCCTGACAGATGGTGAAGGGAAACACTCCGTGATATGAGGCTAACCTTGTGTACACAAAACACCAAAGTCGAGCAACTTAATTAACACAAAGTGGCGTGGAAAAATGAAACATTAAAATCATCTTTGGTACATAAGAACCTAATAATTAAGAGCAGGAGTCGGCCATACTGCCCCTCGAGTCAGCTCTGCCATTCAATAAGATCATGGCTAACCTTGTACCTCACCTCCACTTTCCCGCCCGATCCCCTTATCCCTTGATTCCCCAAGAGTCCAAAAATCTATCTATCTCAGCCTTGAATCTACTCAACGACTGAGCATCCACAGCCCTCTGGGACAGAGAATTCCAAAGATTCACCACCCTCTGAGTGAAGAATTTCTTTCTCATCTCGGTCTTAAATGGCCGACCCCTTATCCTGAGACTGTGACCCCTGGTTCCAGACACTCCAGCCTGGGAAAACATCCTCTCAGCATCTACCCTGTCAATCCCCTTCAGAATCTTAAACAGGAAGTAGGCGGGGATTTATTTTTCCAAGGGAAGAGGCTAGTTTGTGATCATTTTCTTTTACGAAGGTTAATTAACCCACTAGTTGAATTTGTTTTATATTTATACGATTTGGCTTTTACCAACCTTGTGCTAGCTGATAGCTATATCAGTCATTGCTCGTTAGTAACAAAGGGGATGGAGTATAAAAGCAGGGAAGTCTTGCTACAGTTATACAGGGTATTGGTGAGGCTACACCTGGGATACTGCGTGCAGTTTTGGTTTCCATATTTACGAAAGGATATACTTGCTTTGGAGGCAGTTCAGAGAAGGTTCACTAGGTTGATTCCGGAGATGCGGGGGTTGACTTATGAGGAAGGGTTGAGTAGGTTGGGCCTCTACATTTTTGAGAAGAATGAGGTGATCTTATCAAAACGTATAAGATTATGATAGGGCTTGACGAGGTGGATACAGAGAGGATGTTTCCGCTGATAGGGGAGACTAGAACTAGGGGGCATAATCTTAGAATAAGGGGCCACCCATTTAAAACTGAGATGAGGAGAAACTTTTTCTGAGGGTTGTAAATCTGTGGAATTTGCTGCCTCAGAGCTGTGGAAGCTGGGACATTGAATAAATTTAAGACTGAGATAGACATTTTCTTAAACAATAAGGGAATAAAGGGGTTATGGGGAGCGGGCAGGGAAGTGGACCTAAGTCCATGATCGGATCAGCCATGATTGTATTAAATGGCGGAGCAGGCTCGAGGGGCTGTATGGCCTACTCCTGCTCCTATTTCTTATCTTCTTATATCATTGCTGCGTTAGTAGTACTCTTGCCCCTGAGTCAGAAGGTTTCAGGTACAAGCAGTGTTCCCTGTACTTTGTTTTGGTGCATGAGCCCTTTAACTGGCTGCGCGGCCCGTTCGATCTTTGGCATGTGCGTGGTTATCGCCATGGAGAGACCAGCGAGTGGCCTGTGCGGGACCTCCAGACCACTGGGCGGTCGCGCAGCTTAGCGGGATCATTGAGTACAAGTCCCACACCAGGGACTTCAGCACAAAATCCAGGCCGACACTCCCAGTGCAGTGCTGAGAGAGTGCTGCACTGTCGGAGGTGCCATATTTTGGGTGAGACGTTAAACCAATGTCTGTTCTCTCAGGTGGATGTAAAAGATCCCACAGGCACTATTTTGAAAAAGCAGGTGCGTTCTCCCTGTTGTCCTTATGAGGAAGGACATACTTGCCTTAGAGGCAGTGCAACGAAAGTTCACTCGAATTATCCCTCAGATGAAAGGGTTTTATGAGAAGAGATTGAGTACATTGGGCCTATACTCTGGCGTTTATAAGAATGAGAGGTAATCTCTCTTAAACAAACAAGAATATGAGGGGTATTGACAGGATAAATGCTGAGATTGATTCCCCTGGTTGGAGAGTCTAGAACTAGAGGGCATAGTCGCAGGATAAGGGCCTTTTAAGACTGCGATGAAGCGGAATTTCTTCACTCAGGGTAGTGAATCTTTGGAATTCTCTACCCCAGAGGGCTGTGGATGCTCAGACGTTTAGTATACTCAAAGCTAAGATCGATAGATTTTTGGACACTTTGGGAATCAAAGGATATGGAGCACAGGCAGGAAAGTGGAGTTTGACACACAGAAACTTAAAGCGCAGAAGGAGGCCATTTCGGTCCACCATGTCTGCGCCGGCTGACAAAGATCTGCATGGCCCTTGGTCAGCAGCCCTGAATGTTACATATAAACCTATGAACAATGGCAGAAAAGTAAAGAGCATCCGGCCCAACCAGTCCGCCCCACACAACTGCGACACCCCTTGCGCCAAAACATTCTACACTCCACCCCAACCGGAGCCATGTGATCTCCTGGGAGAGGCAAAAACCAGACTAAAAACCCAGGTCAATTGTGGGGGAAAAAAATCTGGTAACATTCCTCTCCGACCCATCCAGTGATTGAAACTAGTCCAGGGGATCACCTTGGCCGTATTTGATTCCCTGCAGCACTTACGGTCGTATCTGTGCCAGCCAACAAGAGGTTATCCAGTCCAATTCCACTGAGCAGCTCTAGGTCCGTAGCCCTGCAGGTTACGGCACTTTAAGTGCCCATCCAAGAACCTTTCCAGGCAGTGAGTTCCAGATCCCCACAGCCCTCTGAGTGAAAAAGTTCCCCTCAAATCCCCTCTGAACCTTCCACCAACCACCTTAAAACTATGCCCCCTCATAATTGACCCCTCCACCAAGGGAAATAGGCCCTTGCTATTCACTATGTCCAAGCCCCTCAAAATTTTGTACATCTCAATGAGGTCTCCTCTCAACCTCCTTTGTTCCAATGAGAACAAACCCAGCTTATCCAATCTATCCTCATAGCTAAGATTCTCCATTCCATGGAGCATCCCAGTTATATCTCCTCTGCACCCTCTCTAGTGCAATCACGTTCCTCCTATAATACGGCGACCAGAACTGCACGCAATACTTCAGCTGTGGTCTAACCAGAATATTATACAACTTAACCTCCCTGCTCTTGTATTGTGTGCCTCGGCCAATAAAAGCAAGCATTCCGTATGCCTTCTTAACCACCTTATCCACCTGACCACCTTTCAGTAATCTGTGGACAAGCACTCCAAGGTCCCTTTGTTCATCTACACTATTAAGTGGCCTACCGCTTAATGTGTAATACCCTTTCCTTATTAGCCCTCCCAAAGTGCATCACCTCACACTTCTCTGGATTAAATTCCATTTGCCACTGCTCTGCCCACCTGACCAGTAGATTGATATCCTCCGACAGTCCATGACTTTCCTCTTCATTATCAACCACACAGCCAATTTTAGTGTCATCTGCAAACTTCTTAATCATACTCCCTATATTCAAATCTAGATCATTGATGTATGTCACAAAAAGCAAGGGAACCAGTACTGAGCCCTGCGGAACCCCACTGGAAACATCTTTCCAGTCACAAAAACGCCCATCAACCATTACCCTTTGTTTCCTATCTCTAAACCAATTTTGGCCAACTAGCCACTTTGCCCTCGATCCCATGGGCTTTAACCTGTCTGCTATGTGGGACCTTATCAAAAGTCTTGCTAAAGTCCACATACACTACAGCGTATGTACTACCCTCATCGACCTTCTTGGTTACCTCCTTAAAAAATTCAATCGGGTTAGTCAAACACGATCTTCCCTTAACAAATCCGTGCTGACAGTCCCTAATTAATCCTTGCCTTTCCAAATGTAGATTTATCCTGTCTTTAAGGATTTTTCCCACCACTTTCCTGGCCTATCCCTTTCTTCCTTCTTAAACAAGGATGCCACATTAGCAGTCCTCCGGCACCATGCCCAAATCCAAAGAGGACTGGAAAATGGTGGTCAAAGCCTCTGCTATTTCCTCTTTTACTTCGCTCAACAGTCTGGGATGCATCTCATAGAAACATAGAAAATAGGTGCAGGAGCAGGCCATTTGGCCCTTCGAGCCTGCACCACCATTCAATAAGATCATGGCTAATCATTCACCTCAGTATCTCTTTCCTGCTTTCTCTCCATATCCCTTGATCCCTTTAGCCCTTTAGCCGTAAGGGCTATATTTAACTCCCTCTTGAATATATCCAATGAACTGGCATCAACAATGCTCTGCAGTAGGGAATTCCATAGGTTAACAACTCTGAGTGAAGAAGTTTCTCCTCATCTCAGTCCTAAATGGCCTACCCCTTATCCTTAGACTGTGACCCCTGGTTCTGGACTTCCCCGTCATCGGGAACATTCTTTCTGCACCTAACCCGTCCAGTCCCGTCAGAATTTTATATGTTTCTATGAGATCCCCTCTCATTCTTCTAAACTCCAGTGTATAAAGGCCCAGTTGATCCAGTCTCTCCTCATATGTTAGTCCCGCCATTGGGCCTGGGGGACTTAGCTACTTTCAAAGCTGCTCAACCCCTTAATACTTCATCTCTCTATTTATTTCATCCAGAATATCACACTCCTCCTCAATAGCAGTATCTGCATTGCCCCTTTCCTTTGTGAAAACAGAAGCAAAGTATTCGTTAAGAACCTTACCAACATCTTCCGCCTCCACACAAAGATTACCCTCATGGTCTCTAATAGGCCCTACCCTTTCTTTAGTTACCCTCTTACTCTTAATATATTTATAGAATATCTTTGGGTTTTCCTTAATTTTACTCGCCAAGAATTCTTCATGCTCTCTTTGCATTCCTAATATCCTTTTTAATTTTACCTCTAAACTTTCTATATTCCTCCAAAGATTCTCTAGTATTTAGCTGTTGGTATATGACACAAGCTTCCCTTTTTTTTCTTTATCCTCTAAGTCCCTAGACATCCAGGGGGCTCTAGAATTGTTATTACCATCCTTTTTCTTTAAAGGCACATGTATGTGGTTGAGGTCGAATTTCAGCTGAGATCTTATTGAATGGCGGAGCAGGCTCGATCTGTCTACTGCTGCTAGTTCTAATGTCCTGGCCAATATTTATACTTCAACAAATATCACTGAAGCAGATTATCTGGTCATGTATTTCATGACTTGGGATGACTGTTGGTAGGTGTTGCCTGGTGTCTGCATGCGAGAAGTCTTCATACGCAGGATCAGTATCTGCGGTGATATACGTAGATGCTGCTGAAGCTCTGCTTCTCCAACCCTGGTGTGACCGTAGTACAGTGCGTGTTCAAAGCTGTGGTCAGGCGGACTGGGACCATGCACTCGCATGGTACATGGTGAGTTATCTTGCTCATCTTACCGCTTGTGAGGCTGCTTCCCACTGCATCCTGGACCCCCCTCTCCCCGCCCCCATACCTCCCATCACTTCCCTGTCCCATGGACTCTCCCTCCCCCGCCCCCCCGGATCTCTCTTCTCTTCCCCCCCCCCCCCCCCCCCTCTCTCCCTGGACCTCTTTTTCTCTCTTCCACCCCCCCCCCCCGGACCCCTTTCTCTCTTTTACCCCCCCCCCCCCCGGACCTTTTTCTCTCTCTTTCCCCTTTTCCCCCCCCGGACCCCTTTCTCTCTTTCTCCCCCTCCCCCCGCCTCCCTGGACCTTTTTCTCTCTCTTTTCCCCCCCCCCCCCCCGACCCCTTTCTCTCTCTCCCACCCCTCCCTGGACCCCTTTTTCTCCCCCTCCTTCCCCGGACCCTTCTCTTTCCCCCCCCCCCCGCTCTCTCTTACTTTGCTTTCTCCCACCTTTTAGAAAGCCTTTATTGTAATGATGCTTTTGGTCATATCTCCTAACTCAGCTTTCACTGCCTGCTACCTGCTTCTGTGCGGCCTTTATTCTGTGAAGCCCCTGCGATGTTTACTATGTGAAAGTGCAAGATAAATCCAAGTTATTAAATGTGATTTTCATTTTCCGGTATAATGCATTGGTACCAATGCTCTAAACAGCACATTAGCAGCTCTACTGTGTGTAATTCCCTTCCATACATTACCACAACCCACTGCATTTCTGTCACTCGTTCAACCTTTTAAAATCCATGCCATCTTGCTCTAATGTGCTTTGTGCTCGGGCTAGTTATAGAGTCAATCTTTATTTGAATTTAAACAGCATTTAAAAAAAAAAAAAATTCTGCCGTTTAAGTAAGCACCCTTAAAGATTGATCAGTAATGTGTTGTCCTTGAAACTGGCTCTTTTCAATTATAGCCCTCCTCTAGCTTTTTCATTATTGCTTAAGTACTGTAAAGATTTTCTGCAGCTGCAAACCACACTACTGCTGCAATAATATTGCTGCAAAATATTTTTGCCTGTAATTGTGCTTGTATGTGGCTCTCAGGTTTGTAGTCGGACTTTAATCATGGACAGTACAAAAAACTGGTTGAAGAAAATTAACTTCCTGCTTTTTCTGAGGTTATATTAACCAGCGATGGAACTTTTATATACCAGTATATCACCCTTTGTATTGCTGTTGGGGGTTCTGGAACAAGAAGCTCATCCAGAACTCTACTGCCCATGTCCTAACTCGCACCAAGTCCTGTTCACCCATCACTCCTAGCCTCACTGACCTACATTGGCTCCCAGTTCACCATGCATCAGATTTAAAATTCTCATTCTCTTGTTCAAATCCCTCCATGGCCCTCGCCCCTCCCTATCTCTGTAATCTCCTCCAGCCCCCCGAGATTTCCGCGCCCCTCCAATTCTGGCCACTTCCGCATCCCCTGATTCCCATCGCTCCACCATCGGTGGCCGTGCCTTCAGCTGCCTGGGCCCCAAGCTCTGGAACTCCCTCCCTAAACCTCTCCACCTCTCTCTCCTCCTTTAAGACGCTCCATAAAACCTACCTCTGACCAGGCTTTTGGTCACCTGCCCTAATACCTCTTAATGTGACTCGTTGTCAAATTTAGTCTGATAACACTCCTGTGAAACGCTTGGGATGTTTTACCACGTTAAAGGCGCTTGTTGTTTGCTGGTTCACCTTAACTCGGGGACGTGTGGATTGTTTCATTCTCTCAGCTCTTGGAGGCTGGAGCTTTTCATCACCATTGTGAATATCTCCTCCTGTGGCTCGGTGCCAATTTTCTCTTCTCTGTTTACGCTCCTGCGAGGCGCCTTGGGACATTTTACGCGGTGTTAAAGGCATGATATAAATGCAGGTTGTTGCAGCCGGCTTTCTGCTGGGAATTGGTGTAATTGCGTATTTCCGATTGACTTCTTGGGTCTTTGCTTTTGGAAAAAAATAAATGAATTTTTGTTTGCAGCAATTTGTTGTATTTGTATACTTTTATATTGATTGGTGCAGTCTACTTTTAATTCAAAGGTGCTTATTTTAAATGATTTGATTCCTTTTTTTAAGTACTATTTTTCTGTTATTTATGTTGCTTATTCCAAGCTACCCGACAATTTAATTATATTCAAAGCAAAAGCACTCCTTTTGAATTATCAGTAGTCGACATCGAGCAGCTGCTAATCACACCGATCGGTACAGTGGGGGATAAAGCTCAGCATTCAGTTCATTGTTGCTCACCATTGACTCTGTGTGGTCTGTGTTGAGTGTACTGCCACCCTCCGTTCTCTTCCATGGAAGCATACAGTGATGCAGCACAGAGGGAGGCCATTCGGCCCATCGTGTCCGTGCCGGCTCTTTGAAAGAGCTGTCCAATTAGTCCCACTCCCCCTGCTCTTTCCCCACAGCCCTGCACATTTTACCGCTTCAAGTATAATTTGCTTCTGTACTTCACCATTCGGACTTTGCTGCAGCCTCGGGCTTCTAGCTGTTGTATTTCTTTAGAATCACAGAATCATACCGGACAGGAGGAGGCCATACGGCCCATCGTGCCTGAATGGCAGCCTCCTGTAATTCTAGCAGATCTCCGGTGGCATTGCTCTTCGTGAATCATGGAATCATAGAGGTTTACGGTGCAGTCGGAGGATATTTGGCCTGTTTGGTCTGTGCCGGCCGACCAAGAGCTACCCAGCCGAATCCCACTTTCCAGCTCTAGGTCCGTAGCCCTGTAGGTTACGGCACTTCCAAGTGCACATCCAAGTACCTTTTAATTGCTATGAGGGTTTCTGCCTCTACCACCCTTTCAGGCAGTGAGTTCCAGACCCCCACCACCCTCTGGGTGAAAACGTTTCTCCTCAACTCCCCTCTGTCTCAACTCTGAACAATTGCATTTATGAACTCCCAACTGTCCAGCCTTAGGCCCTCCATTCACCATGGCATTTCTGCAGCCACTGATCTGCTCAGTCACACCCTCACCCACCACCTTTGATGCCCTAGTCCCTGTTAAAACCATTACTCTCTCTCACCCTGGCCGTTCCCCCTGCTACGGCCCTCATCATCTCTCCCTTAAGTCCAAGGGACGCAGACTTGAACGGATATGGCGGACAACTGGTTTAGCCATTCACCGCCAGATCTGGACCACATAAAATACTATCGGGTCCTGCTCTCGTCTGCCAAAATTGTGCACTATTCTAGAATCATTCTGGAATGCAAAGATAAACACCGGCTTCTATTCTCCACTGCTAACTGTCTTAAACCCCTCTCCCCTGTCTCCTCCACCCTCACCTCCAACAATAAGTGTGAGGAGTTCACTGCTGTGTCTCTAAGATTCAGACCGTCCGTTCGGCTGCCTCTGCCTCTTCCCTTCCTTCCCCGGGCCCACCGGGCCAAACTTCCTCTGAGGCTCCCCCCCCCCTGCCCTAGCCCTGACCTCACATCTTTCTCCAGTTTCTCTCCGATCTCCCATCATGACCTTTCCGAGCCCATCTTGTCCATGAGACCTACTTCCTGTTCCCTTGACCCTATTCCCACTAAACTGCTGACCACCCAACTTCCTTTTCTGGCTCCCATGTTAGCTGACATTGTTAACGGTTCTCTCGCCTCAGGTACTGTCCCCCTCTCCCTCTAACCTGCCGTCATCACCCTTCTCCTCAAAAAAACAACCATTGATCCCTCCATCCTTGCTAACTACCTCCCCATCTCCAACCTCCCTTTCCTCTCAAGTCTTTGAACATGTTGTCACCTCCCAAATCCGTGCCCACCTTTCCCGCAATTCCATCTTTGAATCCCTCCAATCTGGTTTCTGCACCTGCCACAGGACTGACATCCTTTGTGACCGACAAAGGTAACCTATCCCTCGTCCTTCTCGACCTGTCTTCAGCCTTTGACATGGTTGAGCACTCTATCCATCTCCAACACCTCTCCACCATCGTCCAGCTGGGTGGGACTGCACTCGCCTGGTTCCATTCTTATCTATCTAATTATAGCCAGAGAATCTCCTGTAACGGCTTCTCTTCCCACTCCCACATCGTTACCTCTGGTGTCCCCCAAGGATCTATCCTTGGTCCCCTCCTATTTCTCATCTACATGTTGCCCCTTGGTGACATCATCCGAAAACACGGCGTCAGTTTCCACATGTATACTGACGACACCCAGCTCTACCTCATCACCACTTCTCTCGACCCTTCCATGGTCTCTACATTGTCAGACTGCAAGTTGACATCCAGTTCTAGATGAGCAGAAATTTTCTCCAATTAAATATTGGGAAGACCGGAGCCATTGTTTTCAGTCCCCACCACAAACTGCGTTCCCTAGTCACTGACTCCATCCCTCTCCCTGTCTGAGGCTGAACCAGACTGTTTGCAACCTTGGTGTTATATTTGACCCTGAAATGAATTTCCGACCACATCCGTAGCATACCTAAGACCGCCTATTTACACCTCCGTAACATCGCCCGTTTCCATCCTTACCTCAGCTCATCCGCTGCTGAAGCCCTCATCCATACCTCCTAGATTTGACAATTGCAACGCACTCCTGGCTGCCCTTCCATATTCTACCCTACGTAAATTTCCGTGATGCAAATCTCTGCTGCCCGTGTCCTAACTCGCACCAAGTCCCGCTCACCCATCACCCCCTGTGCTCGCTGACCTACATTGACTCCTGGTTAAGGAATGCCTCGATTTCAAAATACTTATCATTGGTTTCAAATCCCTCCATGACCTCGCCCCTCCCTATCTCTGTAATCTCCTTCAGCCCCACAACGCCACCCCGGAGATACCTGCGATCCTCTAATTCTGCCCTCATGATCATCTCTAATTATAATCGCTCAACCATTGGTGACTGTGCTTTCTGTTGCCTGGGCCCTAAGCCCTGGAATTAAGCCCTGCGTAAACCTCTTCGCCAATTACACTTCTCTCCTCCTTTAAGACGCTCTTTAAAACCTACCTCTTTGACCAAGCTTTTGGTCATCTGCCCTAATTTCTCCTCATGCGGCTTGGTGTCAAATTTTTTGTCTCATAATACTCCTGTGAAGCGCCTTGGTACGTTTTACTACGTTAGAGGCGCTATATAAATGCAAGTTGTTCTATTCCTTTTACCAATTACTTTAAATCTATTTCCCCTGGTTATTGACCCCTCTGCTAAGGGAAACAGGTCCTTCCTATCCACTCTATCCAGGCCCCTCATAATTTTATACACTGTAATTAAGTCTTCCCTCAGCCTCTTCTGGTTCAAGAAAACAACCCCAGACTATCCAATACTTTGTCATTGCTAAAATTCTACAGGCTTGGCAACATCCTCGTAAATCTCATCTTTCTTCTAATGTGGGACCAGAAGTGTACGCAGTACTCTAGCTGTGGCCTAACTAGTGTTTTTATACAGTTGAAGCCTCTCTTGTTTCTCTTAACAGCCTGGGATACATTTCACCCGGGCCTGGTGATTTATCTACTTTCAAAGATGCTAAACCCGTTAATGCTTCCACTCTCACTATGAATATGTCATGTAATATTTCACCCTCCTCCTCCTCCTCCTTAACTACAAAGTCTGCATCATCCCTTTCTTTTGGGGAGGTAGATGTAAAGTATTCAATAGGAACCATTCCCATGTCTTCTGCCTCCACACACACATTATCTTTTTGGTCTTTAATAGACCCTAGCCTTTCCTTAGTTATCTTCTTGCTTTTTATTATCGGTTTTCCTTGATTTTGCGTGCCAATATTTTTTCATTCCCTCTCTTTGCTTTCCTAATTTCCTTTTTAATTTCACCCTGCACTTTCTATATGCCTCTACGCTTTCTGTCGTCAGAGGATTTGCTGTTTTATAATCACCGACTACAATTACCGAATAAGACAAATGAAATCTTTATAAATCTAAAAATTCGTGCATGAATTTTGAAGTTGGAGCAAGGCTGTTCAGGAGTGAAATGAGGAAGTTCTGCTTCACACAAAGGGTCGTGGAAATCTCCACCAGTCGCTCCCAAAAAAGCTGCCTTGGGGGTCAGATGCAGTTGTGAAGACTGAAAGCGAAAGACTTTTCTTGGCTAAGGGGATGAAGGGATTTGGAGCAAAGGCAGGTAAATGGAGTTGAGGTTCAGATCAACTATGACCTAATTGAATGGTGGAACAGGTTCGAGTGGCTTAATGGCCTCCTCCTGTTCCTAATATTCCGATTAGATGGTATTTTGAGTTTCAGTTTCAAAACTCGATCCATTATTCGGTGAACACTTTTTAAAATATATATTTATGTATTCAATTTTCATACTGTATAATTGTTTTAAGCTGAGCAAACACAGCAAGGTGATGAGGAAGATGAACCAGTTGCACGTTGATGCCTGGTATTGAGCAGTACGGAGGATGGGGGATAATGTTTTGGCTCCACTGGAGATGATCCTGGGCTTCGGTGGCACTGGGAATGGTCGACTGGTGTGTCATTTTTTTTTCTTCATTCTCGGTATGAGCGATGCTTTGCAAGGCTGGCATTTATTGCTCATCCCGAGAAGGTGGTCTTGAACCGCTGCAGTACGTGTGGTGAAGGTGCTCCAACAGTGCTGTTAGAGAGGGAGTTCCAGGATTTTAACCCAGCGACAATGAAGGAACGGCCGGTATATTTCCAAGTCAGGATGTTGCGTGACCTCGGGGGGGGGGGGAACATGGAGGTGGTGGTGTTCCCATGCGCCTGCTGCCCTTGACCTAGGCGGTGGAGGTCGTGGGTTTGGGAGGTCCATTTGTGTCTGATTACATTGTGTGACACTGTTTTTACATTGTTTAACACCAGTACCCGAGCTGAAATGCTTCCATACCCTTTTAAAACCACACGTGGTTTATACTGTCGGCTTGGATTGCAAGGAGAGAACACATACTCACAAACTGTGTACAAGAATAAAATGGCACAGGAACTACAGAGTGGCTGAGAAATTCTTCGCACCTAAAGTTTGAAATAGCAGTGTGTGTCAAAAAGAAAGACTTACTTTTATATCGTGCCTTTTAAGTAATGAGTAAAGAAAATGGTATGTTAGCCTTTATTATAAAGGGATTGGAATAAAGAAGTCTTACTACAATAATATAGGGGTTTGGTGAGACCACACCTGGAGTATTGTGAACTGTTTTGGTCTCCTTACCGAAGGAAATACATACTTTCTTTAAAGGGAGTGCTATAAACGTTCACCAGACTGATTCCTGGATGGGCCGATTGTCCTATGAGGAGAGATTGAGCAGACTAGGCCTATATTCTCTAGAGTTTAAAAGAATGAGGAGATAATCTATTTGAAACATATAAAATTATTCAGGGAATTGACAAGATAGATGCTGGGAGAATGTTTCTCCCTGGCTGGGGAGTCTAGAACCAGGGGTCACAGTCTCAGAATAAGGGGTTGGCCATTTAGGACTGAGATGAGAAATTTCTTCATTCGAAGGGTTGTGAATCTTTGGAATTCTCTGCCCCAGAGGGCTGTGGATGCTCAGCCGATGAGTATATTCAAGACAGATAGATTTTTGGACACAATGGATATGGGGATAGGCTGGGAAGTGGAGTTGAGGTTGTAGATCAGCCATGATCTTATTGAATGGTGGAGCAGGCTCGAGGGGCCGAGTGGCCTACTCCTGCTCCTACTTCTTACGATTCTTGTGTTCACCTGTTCACAACCTCAGGATGCCCCAAAGCGCTATACAGCCAATGAAGCACTTTGAAGTGAAGTCACCATTGTAATGCAGCAAAAGCAGCAGCCAATTTACATCCAGCAAGGTCTCTCAAAACCGGGCGAATCCATTAGTGCAGCGCTCCCTCAGTACCGCACTGAAGCATCAGCAGCGACTTTGTGCTCAAGTCGCTGGAGTGGGGCTCGAACCCACCACCTTCTGACTCACAGGCAAGTGTACTGCCCACTGAGCCACGGCTGACACTTGCACGAAAAATTGCAAGAACGTTGTAAGAGGATGCCTGTGACTTTGGGAGATGGCGGGCTTCAACATGGCAGATTACTGGAGTGCAGCCGGGTTCATTTTAGTTTCACAAGTTAACATTGCACTCCCCGCTGTAAGTCGCTATCCCAGCGTTCAATGTTTATTTGGCCACCGCTGCCATCAATCTTATTTCTGATTTTTTTTGCTGATGGAGAGCACATTGTATGGGAGACTGGTGCTGCGAGCTCGGGGGTGGGGAGGGGGCGGGGGGCAGGGCGGGAAGGTTGGGTGGAGTCCCGAGGGACGAGATTGAATCTGCAGCACTCCATGCAACACTCTGTCAAAAAAGAATTAAAAGGCAGACAGTGTATGCTGGAAGGCTTGCTTTGCTGCAGCTGTGTGTAAGCAGTGTCGGTGGCTGTCGCTCGAAGTTAGCTGCGTCTTGTGTAATGACCTTTGTCAGTTCTGTGCTGCGTGTTCACCGTGAGGGACTAAATCCCTTAGGTGGTGATTTTGTTGGAGCCTTGGAGGGGATGGGGGTTCTCCGAATCACTGGAATGGTTGACTGGAGCTCATTGTGCAAGCCTGCCCTTGTGTATTTTCCCCATCGTTCTCGAAGGAACTGATTCCTTCCAGTGTTACAGTTCCCAGGCACCCCTCACTGCCACAACCCACTGCACTGTGCCGTTCTTCATGTGTGGACCTGCCGTGTTTGAGCACCTCAAGTCTCGTCGCCGAGAGCGTGCAGAGATCAAGCGCAGGCAGCGGAAAGAACGTGCGGCAAACCAGTCCCACCCTCCCTTACCCTCGACGACTGTCTGTCCCACTTGTGACAGGGACTGTAATTCCCGGATTGGACTGTTCAGTCACCTGAGAACTCATTTTTAGAGTGGAAGCAAGTCTTCCTCGATTCCAAGGGACTGCTATAATATTCAATCATGGCGATATCACGAACCCAGACCCGATATCTGCAACGTTCCAGGTTTAAAAACATGCCGCCTCGCCTCGCATCCCGTTAATGAACCTGTGCCATTCTATCGAATGTCCTTTGCCATAACTTGAATGCTTACTTTATTTCATTTCCCCCCCCCCCCCCCCCAAAGGTATACTAAATTTATGAGTTTGGCAAAAAATATCAAAGAGAATGAAGGAAGTCTCGACCAGTTTTCTCGTGCCTACGAATCCTTTGGTATCAACCGACAGCCTGACGGTGGAGTTTATTGCAAGGAATGGGCCCCAGGGGCAGAATCTCTGTCGCTCGTTGGAGAATTCAGTGAGTATTGACCATCCCGGCAAACCCAATATTCGTTGATCAGCACGATGTAATATTCTTACACAAGGCAAAATACTGCAGATGCTGGAAATTTGAGAGATCTGTTGGAAATGCTGCGTATTCTTCCTTGTTGATGGAGGGGCGGTTTCTTGGGTCCAGAAGTTTTAATGTACAGTTGGTATATTTGCTTTGTTCGTGGCAAATGAAAGTCATTATCCGAAAGTGTTAACGTGATTGGATGTGGAGCAAAAGCTGATAGATGGAGTTGAGATACAGATCAACCGTGAATTTGTTGAAAGTCGGAGCAGGCACGAGGGGCTGAATGGCCTGTTCCTGTTCCTGTTCCTGGACAGCAATAATTTTGCGTTGTGAAGTGAAGTAGGCTCGTTGCTGTGGAAGAGGGATTTATGATGTTATAGGAAGCACCTTGGGTTGATGGGGCTATTTTTACAAAAAAAAGGAAGTGTAACTGGATTCTAGGTTTTATAACGAGGTCTAGAACATAAAAGCCAAAAGGTGCTGCTGGTCTTTTAACACCTTGAGACCCCAGAGTACAGGTTGAACCTCCCTTATCCAGAACCCTCGGGACCTGGCCTGTTCTGGATAAGAGATTTTTCTGGACGAGGGGTGGTCACGTTAAATTGGACGGTACAGGTACTGAGCAAGGGGATATCGGGGCGGGGAGGGCGGTAGATCGTGGGGTCAGGCCAATGATTGTGGGAGTCTGCAGTGAGGAAGGACTTCAATTTGTTCATGTCAGAGTTCTGCGCATGCGCCACCCGGTGGCCGGGAATGGGTCTGGATAAGGGGCTGTTCTGGGTAAGGGAGGTTCAACCTGTACTGGGTGCAGTACTGGGCTATAGAAAGAATATCGAGGCTTTAGAGAGGGCACAATGCAGATTTGCTGGATAGCTGCTCCGTATAAGGAAAGGCAAATGCGGAGGAAAATGTGGGAAAATGCGGTCTTTTTCGTTAGAGCAACGCAGATTACAGGGGCGACATGGTGTTAAAAATGCCAAAAGGGTGGATAGAAGCAGACCGGTTGCAGTAGTCGAGGGTTGAGGACGAGGGGCCAGAGATACAAGATTCAATGCGAGAGATTTAGAGCAGAGGGCAGCAGAAACCTCTTCTTATAAACACACACACACACACACACACACACACACACACACACACACACACACACACACACACACAGAGAGCGGTGAGACTGTGGGATTCACACACACTCACTCTCACTTGCGTACGCACACGCACACGGACACGGTGAGACTGTGGGATTCATACGCGCACGTACACGGTGAGACTGGGATTCATACGTGCACGTACACAGTGAGACTGTGGGATTCATACGCGCACGTACACGGTGAGACTGTGGGATTCATATGCGCACGTACACGGTGAGACTGGGATTCATACGTGCACGTACACGGTGAGACTGGGATTCATACGTACACGGTGAGACTGTGGGATTCATACACGCACGTACACGGTGAGGCTGTGGGATTCATACGCGCACGTACACGGTGAGACTGTGGGATTCATACGCGCACGTACACAGTGAGACTGGGATTCATACGTGCACGTACACGGTGAGACTGAGGGATTCATACGCGCACGTACACGGTGAGACTGGGATTCATACGTACACGGTGAGGCTGTGGGATTCATACGCGCACGTACACGGTGAGACTGGGATTCACACACACACATTCTCTCACTCGCGCACGCACATGCACACGGTGAGGCTGTGGGATACCTCCCTCATCTCGCTCGCTCACTCATCATGGAAAAGGATCAAGAGGATATGCAAACCTGGTGAACGAACATGATTACAACTATTGGCTCGCGTGCAGAGTGAATGCCTTCTTTCCATGATATAACTTCAGTGTATTTCTATGACTGATTTCCTTCGATACATATGAGCATACAAAAGTGATGGACTGGAACTCACCCCTGTTCTATCTAGCATGGCCCATATGACATGTAAAATGTTGTTTTTCATTACAGAACTGTATTGATAGATTGGAGGTATTTTGCTCTTTGAGCTGGAGATCATTAATGTCTAGAGGAAAACTCTTTACTTGATATCTTTCCTCCTCCTGGAATAACTATGGGGACAACATTCAGACTATAGCTTTAGGCACTTGTAGATGGATATGTGGCAGCGAGTGCACTTACTTAATCGTTCACCTCTTCCAACATCCATGAGCTCCTGCAAAACTGCTGTCCGTGTCTTAACTCGGACCAAGTCCCGTGCACCCATCACCCCCTGTGCTCACTGACTTACATTGGCTCCTGGTTAAGCAACGCCTCGATTTTTAAAATTATCATCCCTGTGTTCAAATTGCTCCATGGTCTCGCCTCACCCTATCTCTCTAACCACCTACAACCCTCCGAGTTCTCTGCGTTCCTCCAATTCTGGCCATCTGATTTCCAGCGATCCACCATTGGCGGCCGTGCCTTCAGCTGCCGGGGCCCCAAGCTCTGGGATTCCCTCCTTAAACCTCACCGCGCCTTTCTCTCCTCCTTTTAGATGCCCCTTAAAACCTACCTCTTTGATTAAGCTTTTGGCCACCTGTCCGAATGTCAGCTTCTAGCTCGGTCAATTTCCTGCCCGATTACGCTTCTGTTAAGTGCCTTTGGATGTTTTACTCTGATTAAGGAGCTATATAAATGCAAGTTGAAGCTGCTCAGGTAGGAACGTTACATATTCTGATATATAGCACCTGCTGCCTGCAGGAAGTCAGCCCCCCCCCCCCGCCCCCCCGCCATCAGATATTTGTTGAAATTATTCCAATTTATCACCTCAGCGAGCAGATTCGAGGGACCTGACCCGTGCTAATGCAAGTGATGGTGTACACTGCTGGTTCTATGGTGCATGCATTCATTTGATATTGTAAATCTGTGGGGGGTTTTATTTGACTTGAGTTGTATTGATTTTTGTCTGTTGAAGAACTGATCTGAATTTGACTAATAGCACTGGTGGAATATCATCTTCTACTGAACACTTGATTACATCAGTTGGATCTCTCATCCCCCTACTCCATCATTGCAAAAACATTTCCCACTGTTATTCCTATAAAAGAACTTGCAGCCAGCTTCAGCTCCCTCCTCCATACTTCTCACCTTCATACGCCCCCCAGCAGTCATTGTCTGGGATATCGTTCATCTCCTGCTGGTAAGTGGATGTAAAGGTTACAGCCAGCCTGATTTATCTGCTGTATTTTAGTATTCTTGCTCTGCTGTAGGAGGCAGGAAAGCCCTCTCCCCCTCCATCCCCATCTTATCAATTGTTTGATTAGATTTTCACATTGGAAGAATCTTCCTTCATTGGGACTCTTTCTCAGTTTACATTGGAACAATCGTTTTAGCAGAGAGTGCGCACAAATGCATCAACTTACATTTATAGGGCACCGTTAATATAGCGAAACATCCCGAAGTGTTTCACAGGTGCGCCTCAGTCCGCCATAGGGTAGAAGGTGCAGGCGAAGAGGTTGGTTTTAAGGACACTTTCAAAGGTGGGGGAGAGATGCAGCAGGGTGGATTTCCAGATTGTGGGGCAAGGTAGGTGAAGGATGCATCTTTGATGGGGGAGTAAAGCAGAATTGGAAAGGTGGGAGCAGGGATCTAGGACCAGAGACGGTTGCAGAGATGTGGGACTTGAAGAGCAGGATCTTGAAGTCGATGCATTGAGTGACGAGAATACCAGTGGTGGTTGGGCAGGTCTCTATAGTGCAAGGATATCGAGGCACCGGAGCAAGTGCAAACAGGATTCACTCGGATGATACCAGAACTAAGAGGCTACAACTATCAGGAAAGGTTGAACAAGCTGGTCTCTTTTCTCTAGAAAAGAGAAGGCTGAGGGGTGACCCGATAGAGGTCTTTTAAATTATGATGGGGTTCAATAGGGAAGATGTTTCCACTTGTGGGGAGACCAGAACTAGGGGCCATCAATATAAGATAGTCACTAATAAGTCCAGTCGGGAATTCAGGAGATATTTATATACCCAGAGTGGTGAGAATGTGGAACTCACTCCCACAGGGAGTGGTTGAGGTGAATAGTATCGATGTATTTAAGGGGAAGCTGGATAAACACATGAGGGAGAAAGAAATAGAAGGATATGGTGATGGGGTGGGGGGAGGCTCGTGTGGCACGGAGCGGTTGGGCCGAATGGCCTGTTTCTGTGCTGTACATTCTACATAATTGAATGTAATATGAAGCGGCTGAGAGCTGATGATGTCTTGAAGGGGACAGGCACAAGGCATGTGTGAGACCCATTCACAGTGCCAAAAGATTTTGAAGCGAGGAAAGGTAGCTGAGAGGGTTGGGGTTAGCTGAGGGAGACGAGGTGGGTTTTCTGGAGTAAATTAGTTCAGAGCGGGGTTGGGGAAGGGAGATGGTAATGGGTTGACATTGGAGCATGGTTGGGCATGGAGGAAGAAAGGGAGGCTGGGTTAGCAAGCAGATCATCTCAGTCTTGAAACTGTAAGGGGGAAAAAATATACTCGAGTAAGAAGCATACTACTTAAGTAAAAAGTACACTTAAACATAAGGGAACAGCATAGAATCGGGTTAAAGGGAATAGCCTTGCTTGCGTGCTTATCTTTAAAAAAAAATGCAGAACTAGCTATGAGACACCAAGGCAAGGTTAACACTGTAGAACAACACATTCCAAAAGGCTGAGATCAGCTCCACATGCAATGGAGAGGTGAAAATGTTGCAAGACCACTCAGCAGCCAGTCTGATGATGGTTAATGAATCAATGTAGCTCCGCTGATAAGTTGTAAGCCAACCAGTAGCCATAAACTGGTGTTCATGAGGCCACCATGCCTCAAACTGTGTAACTGTGTGTGTAAAACCCTTGTTCGTTGAAGGTTCATTCCTAGGCGGCTAGGTCTAGAACGCTTCCTCTGCATATGCTTGAATAAAGATCGGAGTAGTGAACCAAGGTTTCGTCTGAGTGATTCCGTGGTCGTTATAAGGGCTGATGTCAATTCCTTATTTCAGGGAATCCACCTTGAAGAAGAGAAGGCTTTTTACCCCAACAGAACAGAGAAAAAATTGTTAGTTGCAATAAGTTGTATTGTCAGGTGGGTAGCATTGTCAGATACAGGTTGAGAAGGCTATTTGAAAAGCATACAGGATCCCTGGTTTCATAAATAGAGGCATCGGGTACAAAAGCAAGGAAGTTATGCCGAATGTTTCTAAATCACTGGTTAGGCCTCCGCTGGAGTATTGTGCCCAATCCTGGGCACCGCACTTTGGGAAGGCAGTCCGGCCTTCAGTTATGTGGAGAGAGGTTAAGAGGAGATTTGATGGAGGTGTTAAAAATTATGAATGGTTTTGATAAATAAGAAGAAACGGTTCCCAGTGGCAGAAGGGTCGGTAACCAGAGGTCACAGATTTAAGTTGATTGGCAAAAGAACCAGAGCGGGAGATGAGAATTTATTTTTATGCGGTGAGTTGTAATCCGGAATGCAGAAAGGGCAGTGGATACAGGTTCAATAACTTTCAAAGGGGAATTGGATAAATATTTGAAAAGGAAAAATATGCTGGGCTGTGAGGAAAGAGCAGAGGGGAGTGAGACTGATTGGATTGCTCTTTCAAAGAGCCGGCACAGGCAGGATGGGCTGAATGGCCTCCTGTGCTGTAAGGTTCTACGGTTTTATATCTCTTGCACAGTGAACTTTATACTATAATATTAATGGTAATGTCCAATCCAGGTCGGTGATTGGAGCACGGGCAGGTACAGCAGGAGCGGCGAGAGATTGCAGAGGGACGTGATCGGAGTCCAGGGGCAGCAGGGCCCAGCCCACACTGCGATATGTGTGCACACTAGGTCCGTGCAGCAGAGCAGGTCTCCCGTCGTCTTGGGTAACCCTTGCCACTGGACCAAGACCTGGCTCTGTCAAGCCCGTGTGGTGGCTGGTGTGCAACGGTCACCCCACGTTAAAAAAATCCACCCACAGGCATCTTCCACCCTTCAGGATGTAGTTCAGGACCGGGAATATTGGGTCCTTCATTGAAACACCTGTGAACTCATCCCTTTTTGGCGTGGAAGCAAGTCAGCCTTGACACGAGGGGCCTCCTAAGAAGAAGACAGTGATATTGGTAATAACAAATTGGTCAAGTCCCTTGTTAAACCATTTTGTCTTCCTGTGCCAAACTCTGTGAATTGTGTGAAGTCCTCAAGCACATGTGGAAATAAACTTCGGCAAAATGATTTCCTCTGCAGGTCCGACTTGGTGAAATTGGAATGTGGCTCTTGGGGAGGGAGGTTTCACCCATCCCACAATGTTCAGGGCGGAGATCATCAATGCTCGGAGAATATATTTCATCATCATCATCATAGGCAGTCCCTCGAAGCGAGGGTGACTTGCTTCCACGCCAAAAAGGGATGAGTTCACAGGTGTTCCAATGAAGGACCTAATATTCCCGGTCGTGAACTACATTCTGAAGGGTGGAAGATGCCTGTGCGTGGATTTTTTTAACGTGGGGTGGCCGTTACACACCAGCCACCACACGGGCTTGACAGAGCTAGGTCTTGGTCCAGTGGCAAGGGTTAACCAAGACGACTGGAGACCTGCTCTGCTGCACGGACCTAGTGCGCGCACATATTGCAGTGTGGGCTGGCCCGTGCTGCCCCTGGGCCCTCGCCTCTTTTATATATACATGCCTTAACAGTGAAATCTTGCTGCAGTGACTATAAAGTGAAGGTGGGAAATGAGAGAAGGATGAAGGAGAGGCTCTCAGATGGAAGGTCAGCAGTTGGTGGAACAGGTACTCACTTTCATCAGACGGATGACGTCGTTCATCCTTTTTCTGCATTGAGTGGCAGTCTGACCATGAATGGAGGTCCCTGAGACCTCCACAGCTAACTCTCTCCAGGCATTGGTAAAAACCTCCCAAATAGGTCTCCCTGCATCAGGGTACAGGACTCGCCTCCTTCCCTCCACAGCCTGCATCAGTGTCTCGAGTTCTGCATCGGAAAAACGGGTTGGCCTCCTTGCTACAGGTGCAGCAGCCATGGCCTTCACTCAAAGGTCTTCCCTCCTCAGGGCCTAGCTGCAAACTCTGGCCTTTAAGAAGGCCAGGAGGCAGCTGGCTTATTAAGGCCAAATCAGCCGACAGTGCAAACTCCGCTCCACGCTCCCCACCCACACCATTGCAAAGTGTCCGGGGGGATTCCAATCAACCAGCCATGTCGCATGTCGTAACACAATAAGACACACTCAGTAGACATTACCTGGTGGCTCTGTATCTGGCTGGTGGTTCAAATAGAATCATAGAATCTTACGGCGCAGAAGGAGGCATTTTGCAGGGGAGAGCTATCCATTTAAACCCTTTACCCCCCCCCTATATGATTTTACATTTTTTCCCCAAATTTTTACCATTGCTCCTTTAAAAGCTGTCCTAAATTTGCTTCCATAACTTTTTCTGGTAAGGCATTCCATATCCTAAAAACCTAGAATCCGAGTGATACAATACAGAAGGAGGCCATTCGGCCCATCGTGCCTGTGCCGGCTCTTCGAACAAGCGATCCAATTAGTCCCACTCTCTGCTCTTTCCGCACAGCCCTGCAATCCCTTTTGAAAGTTACTACAGATTGAATCCCTCCAGTCCGGGACTGTTAGGTCCGACAACATTTCCGGTGTGGGGTCGTGACCCCGTGCTGTGTCCTGGGGACGGCCACTCCTCCTCTTGCTGCCGCCGCCTCCGGTGCTGCCTCCGGTGCTCCCTCCCGTCCTCGGTCAGCCCGGCACACTGTGTCCTGGGGCTGACCACTCGCCCCCTCCCCCCCCCCCCCCCCCCCCCAAGGTCAGGTCGGCACGGAGAGCGAGCAAGGAGCGCGACGGCCGACCGAGATAGCGAAGCTGGGCCTGACATGCTGCGCAGTACGCTTCTGCACAGTGCGTGCGCAGAACAGGGCCGGGTCCTCGCTCGCTCTCCGCGCTGACCCGACCGGGGTGGGGGATGGGGGTGGGCGAGCGAGCGAGCGGTCGGCGGATAGGAGGGTGGACATTGGAGGTGGTAGGGAGAGGAAGAGCGGCCAGCCACAGGTCAGCAGCACACTTTATTCCTTTTTAATTGTAATGTTTCTGTGTTGTGTGGTTTTGCTTTTTGCTGCACAGCACCTCGTGTCAAGTGGACTCTGCTGTGGATTGCAGTGAATGTAGCAGAAACCTGTCTGGAAACTTTGCTGACAATGAGATTTTTAAGTCTGGGTTCGGCGTGACCTCCCGTAGTCCGGAAAATTCTCTGGTCTGGCACCGGTCAGGCCCAAAAGGTGCTGGATTGGAAAGGTTCAACCTATACTGAATCAGCTTCCACTGCCCTGTCAGGCAGCTCATTCCAGATCACAATAACTCGCTGCGTACCTTTTCTTTCCTCATGTTGCCTCTGGTTCTTTTGCTAATTACCTTAAATCTGTGTCCTCTGGTTCCTGACCTTTCTGCCCCTGGGAACAGTTTCTCCCGATTTACTATCAATTCTGTCAATTTATAAGTCTGCACCTTAAACGCAGCTATTTATTAGGTGGATGGCCAAAGATTGCCTGTTGTTTTTTTTCTTGATAGTCATTTGAACTCTCTTCTTGTGATCGCTAAATCTTTACTAACGTCAAATTTATTAACAAAACAGTTGGCGAAAGTGGATTGGGAAAATAGATTAAAGTGTGGGATGGTTGATGAGCAATAGCAGACATTTAAGGAGATATTTCATAAGTCTCAACAAAAATATATCCCACTGAGAAGGAAAGACTGTGAGAGAAGGGATAACCATCCGTGGCTAACTCAGGAAATAAGGGATGGTATCAAATTGAAAACAAGGGCATACAGTATGGCCAAGACCAGTGGGAGGCCAGAGGTTGGGAAATTTTTAAAAGCCAGCAAAGAATGACGAAAAAAATAGAGAGGGAAGATAGATTATGAAAGCTAACTAGCATGAAATATAAAAACAGGTAGTAAGAGTTTCTGCAGGTACATAAAAAGGAAAAGAGTGGGTAAAGTAAATGTTGGTCCCTTCGGGGATGAGACTGGGGAATTAATAATGGAGAACAGGGAAATGGCAGAGACTTTGAACAAATATTTTTATTCGGTCTTCACGGCAGAAGACACTAAAAACATCCCTGCAGTGGATAATCAAAGGGCTATAGGGAGGGAGGAACTTAATACAATCACTATCACTAAAGTAGTAGTACTCGGCGGGAGTTCCGGGGATCGGAGAGGACTGCAAAAGGCCAGCGAGACCGGGAGCAGCGCTAGTTCGGCGAGAGGCGGGAGTTCCGGGGATCGGAGAGGCCTACAAAAGGCCAGTGAGACCTGGAGCAGCGCTAGTTCGGCGAGAGGCGGGAGTTCCGGGGATCGGAGAGGCCTACAAAAGGCCAGTGAGACCGGGAGCAGCGCGAGTTCGGCGAGAGGCGTGGCTTGTGCAGCTACAGGGGGACGGCAAAAAAATAGAAAGAAACAGAAAGGTGACGTCACAGCCAAGGGTGTAAGTGATTGGCTGGTGATTGGTGAGTAGTTTTTCTTTTTTCTCTTCTATAACAGTGAGTAAACTTTAGCATTGTTGTTGCCAATTTAAGTGTATCTAAGGGTTAAGTCATGGCAGGAGAGCTCGGTCACGTGATATGCTCCTCCTGTACCATGTGGGAACTCAGGGACACTTCCGGAGTCCATGATGACTACGTGTGCGGGAAGTGTATCTGCCTCCAGCTCCTGACGGTCCGGGTTGCGGAATTGGAGCTGAGGGTGGATTCACTCTGGAGCATCCACGATGCTGAGAATGACGTGAGTAGCACGTGTAGCGAGTTGGTCTTATCGTAGGTGGAGGGTCCACAGCCAGATGGGGAATGGAAGACCAGCAGGAAGAGCAGTGCAAGGAAGGTAGTGCAGGGGTCCCCTGCGGTCATCCCCCTGCAAAACAGATACACCGCTTTGAGTGCTGTTGAGGGGGATGACTCATCAGGGGAGGGCAGCAGCAGCCAAGTTCATGGCACTGTGGCTGGCTCTGTTGCACAGGAGGGCAGGAAAAAGAGTGGGAGAGCGATAGTGATAGGGGATTCGATTGTAAGGGGAATAGATAGGCGTTTCTGCGGACGCAACTGAGACTCCAAGATGGTATGTTGCCTCCCTGGTGCAAGGGTCAAGGATGTCTCGGAGCGGGTGCAGGACATTCTGAAAAAGGAAGGTGAACAGCCAGTTGTCGTGGTGCACATTGGTACCAACGATATGGGTAAAAAACGGGATGAGGTCCTAAGAGACGAATTTAAGGAGCTAGGAGCTAAATTAAAATGTAGGGCCTCAAAAATAGTAATCGCGGGATTGCTGCCAGTGCCACGTGCTAGTCAGAGTAGGAATCGCAGGATAGCTCAGATGAATACGTGGCTTGAGCAGTGGTGCAACAGGGAGGAATTCAAATTCCTGGGGCATTGGAACAGGTTCTGGGGGAGGTGGGACCAGTACAAACCGGACGGTCTGCACCTGGGCAGAATCGGAACCAATGTCCTAGGAGGAGTGTTTGCTAGTGCTGTTGGGGAGGAGTTAAACTAATATGGCAGGGGGATGGGAACCAATGCAGGGAGACAGAAGGAAACAAAAAGGAGACAAAAGCAAAAGACAGAAAGGATTTGAGTAAAAGTGGTGGGCAGAGAAACCCAAGGCAAAAAACAAAAAGGGCCACTACAGCAAAATTCTAAAGGGTCAAAGTGTAATAAAAAGGCAAGCATGAAAGCTCAGTGCCTCAATGCAAGGAGTATCCGGAACCCAGGAGAGGGCTCTGAGCTAGTTAGAGTGGGTGAGAGCGCAGATGAACAGGACCCCAAGAAAGAATGCAAAAGGCAGGAGGCAACAGCGCAGAGTAGCACTGGGGTAAGTGTAAACCACAAGGTGATAGGAAGGGACAATATGTATGAATATAAAGGGGCTGCAGGAGAGGTCAAAATTAAAAATCATCGTTTAAAAACTAATATTAAATCACTCGACCTAAATGTACGCAGCATTCGAAATAAAGTAAATGAGTTGACGGCACAAATCATTAAAAATGGGTATGATTTGGTGGCCATTACAGAAACATGGTTGCAGGGTGGCCAAGACTGGGAATTAAACATACAGGGGTATCTGACAATTCGGAAAGATAGACAAGAAGAGAAAGGAGGTGGGCTAGCTCTGTTAATAAAGGAAGATATCAGGGAGTTGTGAGAGACGATATTGGCTCTAATGAACAAAATGTTGAATCATTGTGGGTGGAGATTAGAGATAGTCAGGGGAAAAAGTCACTGGTGGACATAGTTTATAGGCCCCCAAATAATAACTTCACGGTGGGGCAGGCAATAATCAAGGGAATAATGGAGGCATGTGAAAAAGGAACGGCAGTAATCATGGGGGATTTTAACCTACATATCGATTGGTCAAATCAAATCGTACGGGGTAGCCTTGAGGAGAAATTCATAGAATGCCTACGGGATTGTTTCTTAGAACAGTATGTTACAGAACCTACAAGGGAGCAAGCGATCTTGGATCTGGTCCTGTGTAATGAAACAGGAATAATAAATGATCTCATAGTTAAAGATCCTCTCGGAAAGAGTGATCACAGGATGATTGAATTTGTAATACAGATTGAGGGCGAGGAAGTAGTGTCTCAAACGAGCGTACTATGCTTAAACAAAGGGGACTACAGTGGGATGAGGGCAGAGTTGGCTAAAGTAGACTGGAAACACAGACTAAACAGTGGCACAATTGAGGAACAGTGGAGGACTTTTAAGGAGCTCTTTCATAGTGCTCAACAAAAATATATTCCAGTGAAAAAGAAGGGCGGTAAGATAAGGGATAACCAGACGTGGATAACCAAGGAAATAAAGGAGAGTATCAAATTAAAAACCAATGCGTATAAGGTGGCCAAGGTTAGTGGGAAAGTAGAAGATTGGGAAAATTTTAAACGACAGCAAAGAATGACCAAGAAAGCAATAAAGAAAGGAAAGATAGATTACGAAAGTAAACTTGCGCAAAACATAAAAACAGATAGTAAAAGCTTTGACGTATATAAAATGGAAAAGAGTGACTAAAGTAAATGTTGGTCCCTTAGAAGATGAGAAGGGGGATTTAATAATGGGAAATGTGGAAGTGGCTGAGACCTTAAAGAATTATTTTGCTTCGGTCTTCACAGTAGAAGACACAAAAACCATGCCAAAAATTGCTGGTCACAGGAATGTGGGAAGGGAGGACCTTGAAACAATCACTATCACTAGGGGGGTAGTGCTGGACAGGCTAATGGGACTCATGGTGGACAAGTCCCCTGGTCCTGATAAAATGCATCCCAGGGTATTAAAAGAGATGGCGGAGGTTGTAGCAGATGCATTCGTCATAATCTACCAAAATTCTCTGGACTCTGGGGAGGTACCAGCGGATTGGAAAGCAGCTAATGTAACGCCTCTGTTTAAAAAAAGGGGGCAGACAAAAGGCAGGTAACTATAGGCCGGTTAGTTTAACATCTGTAGTGGGGAAAATGCTTGAAGCTATCATTAAAGAGGAAATAGCGGGACATCTAGATAGGAATAGTGCAATCAAGCAGACGCAACATGGATTCATGAAAGGGAAATCATGTTTAATTAATTTACTGGAATACTTTGAGGATATAATGAGCATGGTGGATAGAGGTGTACCGATGGATGTGGTGTATTTAGATATCCAAAAGGCATTCGATAAGGTGCCACACAAAAGGTTACTGTAGAAGATAAAAGTATGCAGAGTCAGAGGAAATGTATTAGCATGGATCGAGAATTGGCTGGCTAACAGAAAGCAGAGAGTCGGGATAAATAGGTCCTTTTCGGGTTGGAAATTAGTGGTGTGCCACAGGGATCGGTGCTGGGACCACAACTGTTTACAATATACATAGATGACCTGGAAGAGGGGACAGAGTGCAGTGTAACAAGATTTGCAGATGACACAAAGATTAGTGGGAAAGCGGGTTGTGTCGAGGACACAGAGAGGCTGCAAAGAGATTTAGATAGGTTAAGCGAATGGGCTAAGGTTTGGCAGATGGAATACAATGTCGGAAAGTGTGAGGTCATCCACCTTGGGGGGGGGGGGAAAACAGTAAAAGGGAATATTATTTGAATGGGGAGAAATTACAACATGCTGAGGTGCAGAGGGACCTGGGGGTCCTTGTGCATGAATCCCAAAAAGTTAGTTTACAGGTGCAGCAGGTAATCAGGAAGGTGAATGGAATGTTGGCCTTCATTGTGAGAGGGATGGAGTACAAAAGCAGGGAGGTCCTGCCTCAACTGTATAGGGTATTGATGAGGCCGCACCTGGAGTACTGCGTGCAGGTTTGATCACCTTACTTAAGGAAGGATATACTAGCTTTGGAGGGGGTACAGAGACAATTCACTCGGCTGATTCCGGAGATGAGAGGGTTACCTTATGATGATCGATTGAGTAGACTGGGTCTTTACTGGTTGGAGTTCAGAAGGATGAGGGGGGTGATCTTATAGAAACATTTAAAATAATGAAAGTGATAGACAAGATAGAGGCAGAGAGGTTGTTTCCACTGGTCGGGGAGACTAGAACTTGGGGGCACAGCCTCAAAATACGGGGGAGCCAATTTAAAACCGAGTTGAGAAGGAATTTCTTCTCAGAGGGTTGTGAATCTGTGGAATTCTCTGCCCAAGGAAGCAGTTGAGGCTAGCTCATTAAATGTACTCCAATCACAGATAGATAGATTTTTAACCAATAAGGGAATTAAGGGTTACGGGGAGCGGGCGGGTAAGTGGAGCTGAGTCCACGGCCAGATCAGCCATGATCTTGTTGAATGGCGGAGCAGGTTCGAGGGGCTCGATGGCCTACTCCTGTTCCTAATTCTTCTGTTTTTATGTAATGGGACTAAAGGTGGACAGGTCCCCTGGACCTGATGGCTTGCATCCTTGGATGTTAAAAGAAGTGGCTGCAGAAATACTGGATGCATTGGTTGTAATCTACCAAAATTCCCTGCATTCTGGGAAGGTCCCAGTGAATTGGAAAACCGCAAATGTAACGCCCCTATTTTTTTTTTAAAAAAGGAGGGAGATAGAAAGCAGGAAACTATGGACCAGTTAGCCTAACATCTATCGAATGCCTTTTGGAAATCCAAATACACTACATATACTGGTTCCCCTTTATCCACCCTGCTCGTTACATCCTAAAAGAATTCTAATAAATTTGTCGAACACGATTTTCCTTTCATACAATCAAGCAGAGTCAACATGGTTTTATTATGATTTTCTAAATGTCCTGCCACTACTTCCTTAATAATGGACTCCAGCATTTTCCTAATGCCAGATGTTAGGCTAACTGGTTTATAGTTTCTATGCTTTCTGTCTCCCTCCTTCCTCTCTCTTGCACACCCTCTCTCTGTCTCTCTCTCTCTCTCTCTCTCTCTCTCTCTCTCGCATACCCTGTCTCTCATCTCTCTCTCTCTCACGGTTTTCCAATCCGCTGGGACCTTTCCAGAATCTAGGGAATTTTGAAAGATTACAACCAATGCATCCACTATGTCTGCTGCCACTTCTTTTAAGACCCTAGGATGCAGGCCATCAGGTCCAGGGGACTTGTCAGCCTTTAGTCCCATTAGCTTTTTCTCTCGTGATAATTATTATTTTAATTTCTTCGCTACCATTTGCCCCTGATTTTCTACTATTATTGGGATGCTTTTAGTATCTTCCACTGTGAAGACCGATATAAAATATTTGTTCAAAGTCTCTGCCATTTCCCTGTTTCCCGTTATTAATTCCCCAGTCTCATCCTCTAAGGGACCAACGTTTACTTTAGCCACTCTTTTCCTTTTTATATACTTGCAGAAGCTCTTGCTGTTTTTATATTTCTTGCTAGTTGATTCTCATAATCTATCTTCTCTATTATTTTTTTAGTCATCCTTTATTGGTTTCTAAAGTTTTCCTGATCTTCTGGCCTACCACTAATCTTCGCATTGTACGCCTTTTCATTCAATTTAATACCATCCTTACTTTCCTTAGTTAGCCATGGATGGTTCATCCTTCTCTTAGCGTCTTTCTTTCTCAATGGAATATATCTGAGAATTATGAAATATCTCCTTAAATGTCTGCCACTGCTTATCTACCGCCTGACTTAATCGATTTCCCTGTCCACTTTAGTCAACTCTGCTTTCACACCTTTGTAATTGCCTTTATTTAAGTTCAGGACACTGGTTTCAGACCCAAGTTTCTCACCCTCAGAATTTCACATTCAGTTTATCATGTTACGATCACTCTTGGAGGATCCTTTACTATGAGATCATTAATTAATCCTGTCTCATTACACATGACCAGATCTAAAATAGTCTGCTTCCTGGTTGATTCCACAAATATTGCTGCAAGAAACCATCCCGAATACACTCTATGAACTTGTCCTCGAGGCTATCTTTACCAATTTGATTTGTCCAACCTATATGAAGATTAAAGTCGCCCACGATTATTGCAGTACCTTTCTTACAAGCCTCCCATTATTTCTTGATTTATACTCTGTCCTACAGTGTAGTTACTGTTAGGGGGCCTGTAGACCACTCCCGCCAGTGACTTCTTTCCCTTGCTATTTCTTATCTCCACCCAAACCGATTCGACATCTTGATCTTCCGAGCCAATATCATTTCTCACTAACGCACTGACCTTATCCTTTATTAACAGAGCTATCCCACCTCCTTTTCCTTTCTGCCTATTCTTCCGCAATGTCAAGTATCCCTGAATATTCAGTTCCCAGCCCTGGTCACCTTGCAACCGCGTCTCTAATGGCTATCAGATCATACCCATTTATTTCTAATTGTGCCATCAATTCATCTATCTTGTTACGAATGCTGCATGCATTCAGATAAAGAGCCTTTAATTTTGTCTTTTTCCCATTACCAGTTTTCTCTACTCTGACCCTGTTTGCTGCTGCAGGCTTGGGCTGATAAATGGCAAGTAATATTCGCATCAGACAAGTGCCAGGCAATGACTATCTCCAACAAGCACGAGTCTATCCACTGCCCCTTGACTTTCAACGATTACCATCGCCGAATCCCCCACCATCGACATCCTGGGCGTCACCATTGACAATAACTGAACAGGACCAGCCACATAAAGAACATAAGAAATAGGAGCAGGAGTCGGCCATTTGGCCCCTTGACCCTGCTCCGCCATTCAGTAAGATCATGGCTGATCTGATCATGGCTGATCTGATCTTGGCCTCAACTCCACTTCCCTGCCTGCTCCCCATAACCCTTGACTCCCTTATTATTCAAAAATATGTCTATCTCCACCTTAAATATATTCAATGACCCAGCCTCCACAGCTCTCTGGGGCAGAGAATTCCACAGATTTACAAACCTCTGAGAGAAGAAATTCCTCCTCATTTCTGAAACTGTGCCTCCTAGTTCTAGATTTCCCCACAAGGGGAAACATCCTCTCTGCCACTACCCTGTCAAGCCCCCCTCAGAATCTTATACATTTCAATAAGATCACCTCTCATTCTTTTAAACTCCATTGAGTATAGGCCCAACCTGCTCAATCTTTCTTCATAAGACAACCCCTTTATCTCAGAAATCAACCTTGTGAACCTACTCTGAACTACCTCCAATGCAAGTATTTATTCCTTGCTGCAATGCTCCATCTCACCCTTAGTAAGCTCCCCGCTGGGATGAAGCTAATGTACAGAGCAAACTGGAAACTGTTCAACCTCCGCCACCTCCGGGCCAGATCCAAGGTCCTCCCATCCTCTGTCATTGAATTACAGTATGCAGACTACGCCTACGTCTGCGCACACTCGGAGGCCAAACTCCAAGCTATCGTCAACACCTTCACCGAAGTGTGCGACAGCATGGGCCTTACACTAAATATTCTAAGACAAAGGTCCTCTACCAACCTGCCCCCGCCGTGCAGCACTGCTCCCTGATTATCAAAATCCACAATGAGGCCTTGGGCAACGTGGACCATTTTCCATATCTTGGGAGTCTACTGTCAATAAGGGTAGACGTCGATGACGTAGTCCAACATCGCCTTCAGTGTGCCAGTGCAGCCTTCGGAAGACCAGGACCTCAAACCTGGCAGCAAGCTCATGGTCTACAGAGCATGATACCTGCCCTCCTATGTGCCTCAGAGACATGAACTTTGGATAGAAGGCACCTCAAAGCACTGGAGAAGTCCCACCAACACTGCCTTCACAGGATCCTGCAAATCCATTGGAGGATAGATGCACCAACGGCTGCGTTCTCGCTCAGGCCAACATCCCCAGCATCGAAGCACTGACCACACTCGATCAACTCTGCTGGATGGGCCACATTGTCCACATGCCCGATACGAGACTCCTAAAGCAAGCGCTCTACTCGGAACTCCTTCACGGCAAACGAGCCCCAGGACACCCTCAAAGCCTGCTTGAAAAAGTGCAGCATCCCCACCGATACCTGGGAATCCCCGGCCCAAGACCGCACAAAGTGGAGGAAAAGCATCTGGGAAGGCACCGAACACCTCGAGTCTCTACGCCGAGAGCAAGCTGAAGCCAAGCTTAAACAGTGGAAGGAGTGCACGGTAACCCAAGTATCCCACCCACCCGTTCTTCAACCACCGTCCGCCCCACCTGTGACAGAGACTAATTTTTAGTGTGGAAGCAAGATCATCCTCGACTTCGAGGGACTGCCTAAGAAGAAGAATCCCTCCTTAAATACAGAGACCAAAACTGCACACAGTACTCCAGGTGTGGCCTCACCAACAGTTGTAGCAGGACTTCCCCACCTTTATACTCCATCCCCCTTGCAATAATGGTCAACATTCCATTTGCCTTCCTCATTACTTGCTGTACCTGCATGCTAACCTTTTGTGTTTCATGCACAAGGACCCCCAGGTCCCTCTGTACTGCAGCATTTTGTAATCTCTCCCCATTTAAATAATTTACTTTTTTATTTTTCTTACCCAAGTGGATAACCTCACATTTTCGCACATTATACTCCATCTACCAAATTTTTGCCCACTCACTTAATCTATCTATATCCCTTTGCAGATTTTTTGTGTCCTCCTCACAATTTGCTTTCCCACCTGTCTTTTGCATCATCAGCAAACTTGGCTACATTACACTCTGTCCCTTCATCCAAGTCATTAATATAGATTGTAAATAGTTGAGGCCCCAGCACTGATCCCTGTTGCACCCCACTAGTTACAGTTTGCCAACTGAAAAAGACCCATTTATCCTGACTCTTTCTCTTTTTTCTGTTAGTTAGTCAATCCTCTATCCATGCTAATATGTTACCCCCAACCCCGTGAGCTCTTATCTTGTGCAGTAACCTTTTATGTGGTACCTTATTGAATGCCTTCTGGAGATCCAAATACATGTTTGTCAAACGTGATTTCCCTTTCATAAACCATGCTGACTCTGCTTGACTGTGTTATGATTTTCTAATTGTCCCAATAGTACTACTTTAATAATGGACTCCAGCATTTTCCCAATGACGGATGTTACACTAACTGGTCTATAGTTTCCTGCTTTCTGTGACGATGATCAAATCTGAGGCAATGTATTCTGCGGTGCGTGTCTCACCTCCTAACTCCTCAAAGCCCTTCCACCATCTACAAGGTACAAGTCAGGAGTGTGATGGAATACTCCCTTGCCTGGATGAGTGCAGCTCCAAGAAGACTCGACGCTCGACATCATCCAAGAAAAAGCAACCCGTTTGATTGGCAACCCATCCACCACCTTAACTATTCACTCCCTCCACCACCGGCGCACCGTGGCTGCCGTGTGTACCATCTACAAGATGCACTGCAGCAACTCGCCAAGGCTTCTGTGACAGCAGCTCCCAAACCCACGACCTCTACCACCTAGAAGGACAAGGGCAGCAGGCGCATGGGAGCACCACCACCACCTGCAAGGTAGTCTCCAAGTCACGCACCATCCTGACTTGAAAATATATCGCCGTTCCTTCATCGTCGCTGGGTCAAAATCCTGGAACTCCCTTCCTAACAGCACTGTGGGGGCACCTTCACCACACGGACTGCAGCAGTTCAAGAAGGCGGCTCACCACCACCTTCTCGAGGGCGATTAGGGATGGGCAATAAATGTTGACCTTGCCAGTGATGCCTCCATCCCAGGAACGAATTAAAAAATCACTGTTTCCCAAATGTTCCCCACTGAAACATGCTCCACTTGTCCCACTTGGTTGCCGAGATCCAGATGCAGTCCTGCTTCCTTCCTTGTTGTGCTGGAAACATTCTGATCAGTTCTCTTGTACATATTTCCAAAATGCTCCCCCTCTTTACACTGTTATTTTCCTAGTCTATATTAAGATAATTGAAATCCCCATTATCACTACTCTATACATTTGCATCTTTCTGCAACTTACTTCCAAATTTGCTGCTCTATCTTCTTTCCATTATTTGGTGGCCTATAGTATGCTCCCAGTAGCACAACAGCTCCTCTATTCCTTAATTCTAACCAAATGCTTTCTATTTTTGAGCCCTCAAGTACATCATCCCTTTCTAGTGCTGTAAGCATCTGATCAATACTGCCACCCCTGCTTTTTTTAACCTTGCCCACTTTTCCTGAATATCTTGTAGCCAGGAATATTTTAATGCCCATTCCTCTCCTTGTTTGAGCCAGGTCTCCATTATTGCCACTAGATCATAATCCCATGTGGCTGCTTGTGCCTGCAGCTCACCTTCGTTACCGTACTCCTGCACACACTTGAAACACGTCTTGGTCTGCCTCACATTTTCCCCCTCTCATCACTCCTTTTTGAACTACTCTTTATTCTAATGCTGTATGTCTCTCCCTGCCCTCTGTGCACCTGTTATTCCGCTCTAATGCTTCATTCTGGTGACCCCTTCTCCTTCTGAATTAACCTACATTAAAACATTCTCCTAACCTTTACCTTTTATGACTGCTTCTTACCAACTTTACTGACAGAAATAGATCTTCCCAATTTTACTCCATCAAAATCCTTCATCGTTTGAACATTGTCTGCTCTTAAACCCTAAGGAAACGAGCTCCAAAGTCTCCTCACAACTACAGCCTCTCATCCCTGGTACCATCGATCAGTCTCTCCTGTGACCTCTCCCTATGAATGGGGGTCGGCATCCTGCCACGCACTGGGTGTCACCCCTGGTATTTGAACCCAAGCCTCTGTCCTTGTTGGGCTTTGGTCCCATTGAAAGCAGTGGCGTCTTCAACAAAAACGCCTTTTCACTTGCTCCAAACTCCAGATGTCCTGATTGAATCATGCTGAATATGCATGTTCAGTCTGCTGATTCTCCTGATCTAAGCAGCAGCAGAAAGCCCCCCTTAGGGGTGTTTTAGATAAGATTGCTGACCGTGCCAAAAGAAAACACCCTGGGATTTGGAATACTTCATTAGTTGGTATTCATTATCTTTCACTTTGTGTTGCTTTTCATTCAGTTCTTTTGGAAGTGAACCAGATACTTGAGGTGCCTTTTTAATTCAATTTGTGAACAGTGCCTGAAGAGTTGGAGTCGTATCAGTTCCCCCTGGTTGTGTAAATTTAACACTTAACATGCTGCCACCTACTTATCTTTTTACTAGGTTTACAAATAGATTTTCTTTTTTCCTTGCCAATTTTTCACTGCCAGTTTGAAAAGATGGCGTGGCATTGATATCCAACTTGTGTCAGTACTGTTTCTGGTAACTTTTATAACTCGCTGGCTTGACCTCAACAGGAGTATTGTACCTCATTCTTGGAACCAAATTCATAGAATCACAGAAATTTACAGCAGAGAAGGAGGCCATGGTGTCTGTGCCAGCCGAAAAAGTGCTCTCCAGCCTAATCCCACTTTCCAGCTCTTGGTCCGTAGCTTTGTAGGTTACGGCACTTCAAGCGCACATCCAAGTAATGTTTAAATGTGGTGAGGGTTTCTGTCTCTATCACCCCTTTAGGCAGTGAATTCCAGACCCCCACCACCCTGTGGGTTAAGAAATTTCTACTCAAATCCCCTCTAAACCTCCTACCAATTACTTTAAATCTATGCCCCCTGGTTATTGACCCCTCTTACAAGGGAAATAGGTCTTTACAATCTACTCTATCTAGGCCTCATATAATTTCATACACCTCAATTAAATCTGCCCTCAGGCGCCTCTGTTCTTTTTTTAGGAAGGATTTCAAGGTCTTGGAGAGGGTGCAGGAGATTTATTCGAATTGTACCAGGGACTCCAGTCCTGTGGAGAATCTAGAAAAGGTGGGATTGTTCTTCAAACAGAAGATTTAATAGAGGTGTTCAAAATGATCAATTGTTTTGATGCAGTAAAAATCCCCGCCACAAACTCCGTTCCGTAGACGCCGACTCTCTCCCTCTTTCCCTGGGAACTGTGAGGCTGAACTAGTTCGTTTTCAATCTTGGTATCATATCTGACCCTGAGATAGGCTTCCGACCACGTATCTGTGCAATCACCAATACTGCCTATTTCCACCTTCGCATCGCCCCTTGCCTCAGCTCATCTGCCGCTGAAACCCTCATCTACGCCTTTGTTAACCTCTACACTTGATTCTTCCAACGCACTCCTGGCTGGCCTCCCAACTTCCACCCTCCAAAAACTTGAGCTTATCCAAAACTCTGCTGCCTGTGTCCTAACTCGCACCAAGTCCCGCTCACCCATCACCCCCATGCTTGCTGACCTACATTGGCTCCCGGTTAAGCAATGCTTTAATTTTCAAATTCTCATCTTTGTTTACAAATCCCTCCATTGCCTCACCTCTCCCTATCTCTGTAATCTCCTTCAGCCTGAGCGATCTGCGAGATCTCTGCGCTCCTCCAATGCTGACCTCTTGAGCATCCCCGATTTGAATCACCCCGCCATTCGTGGCCGTGCCTTCAGCTGCCTGGGCTCTAAGCTCTGGAATTTCCTCTTTGCCCCTTGCTCCTCCTTTAAGATGCTCCTTAAGACCTACCTCTTTAACCAAGCTTCTGCTCACCGGCACTAATATCTCCTTATGTGGCTCGGTCTCAAATTTTGTTTCATGTCTCTCTGAAGCGCCTTGGGACATTACGTCAAAGGTGCAAGTTGTTTACGGCCAATGAAGTGCAATGTATGAATGCTTCAAATGGTACAGTATAGTATTAGGCAGTCCCTCGTATCAAAAAGGGGATGAGTTTGCAGATGTTTCAATGAGGGACCTGACAATCTAGGTCGCGAACTACATACTGAAGGGTGGAAGATTCCTGTGCATGGCCATTGCACACCAGCCACCACACGAGCTTGACAGCTAGGTCTTGATCCAGAGGCAAGGGTTAACCAAGACGACTGGAGACCGAGCTCTGCTGCACGGACCTAGTGCGCATGCATGCTCCTACTATCCATTGATCGCAGTATGGATTGGCCCATGCTGCCCCTGGGCCCTCGCCTCTCCTGGTACAGCAGGCTCAGAGGGGGGTGGTTTCTGATGCTTGTATAGCAATGTGATAAAGTGCTTCTCGGTGGGGGAGCTGTGGGATGTGCAGACCATGTTGTGGGTTTTGATAACACTATCTTTGTTTATAACTGGTGCTGTTGTCCTCAGAGGGCTGGAAGAAGCAATGGGACAAATATTGATTGAAGGATGTTAATGACTGATCAGTGTTAAATAGCAGAGCAGGCAAAACCAAAGTTGTCTTCTTTAATACTAGCTCCACAGGCCAAATTCGTCCAACATTAACTGCTGCATTTAGTGGCCTGGTGATTTATACAGCTAATAATTTTCAGGATCCAAATTGGCTTTTAGTGGTTTGGGATCAGCACCCCAGAGATTAGTTACTGCCTTTGTTTAAATCACTTGAGAAATATAATTAAAATGAGGTTTTGTTTTTTTCCTTCACTTAAATTTAAAATTTCTTGGTGATGAACTTTTTGTTTATGAATTTTTTTTCCCAGAAGAGAATCTAATTAGGGGAGGCATTTCCCCCAGAAGAGTTGGGATACAGAGGTGTCAGCCGTGGCTCAGTGGGTAGCACTCTAGCCTCTGAGTCAGACGGTTGTGCATTTAAGACCCACTCCAAAGACTTTGAGCACAGAATCCAGGCTGGCACTCCCAGGGCAGTGCTGAGGGAGTGGTGGGACGTTAAACCGAGCCCCCGTCTGCTCTCAGGTGGTTTTACATGGGATTACATCGGATATACGGCACATAAACACAGGCCATTCGGCCCAACCAGTCCATGCAGCGATTATGCTCCACTCGCGCTGCCTCCTGTCTTTTCTCATCTAAATCTATCCACATAACTATTCCCTTCTCCCTCATATGCTTATCTAGCTTCCCCTTAAATGCATCTATACTTTTTGCCTCAACTACCCCCTGTGGGAGTGAGTTCCACATTATCACCACCCTCTGGGTAAAGAAGTTTTTTCTGAATTCCCTATTTGGTGACTATCCTATATTGATGGCCTCTAGTTATTCTCTTCCCCACAAGTGGAAACACTATCTCTCTATCTATTCTATCAAAACCTTTCATAATTTTAAAGACCTCAATTATGTAACCCCTCAGCCTTCTTTTTTCAAATGAAAAGAGACCCAGCCTGTCCATCCTTTCTGGATTGCATACACGTGTATTTCTGGTATCATCCTTGTCAATCATTGCTGCACCCTTTCCAGTGCCTCTTAAAATATGGCGACCAGATTACTGATAGGTGATTCGACAGTTAGGTGAACAGACAGGTGTTTCTGCGACCACAGACGTGCCTCCAGGATGGTATATTGCCACCCTGGTGCCAGGGTCAAGGATACAAACATAGAAACATAGAAAATAGATGCAGGAGTAGGTCATTCGGCCCTTCGAGCCTGCACCGCCATTCAATAAGATCATGGCTGATCATTCCCTCGGTACCCCTTTCCTGCTTTCTCTCCATACCCCTTGGTCCCCTTAGCCGTAAGGGCCATATCTAACTCCCTCTTGAATATATCCAATGAACTGGCATCAACAACTCGCTGCGGCAGGGAATTCCACAGGTTAACAACTCTGAGTGAAGAAGTTTCTCCTCATCTCAGTCCTAAATGGCCTACCCCTTATCCTAAGACTCTGTCCCCTGGTTCTGGACTTCCCCAACATTGGGAACATTCTTCCCGCATCTAACCTGTCCAGTCCCGTCAGAATCTTATATGTTTCTATGAGATCCCTTCTCATCCTTCTAAATTCCAGTGAATAAAGGCCCAGTTGATCCAGTCTCTCCTCATATGACAGTCCATGAGGAGAGACTGGAATCAATCTGGTGAACCTTCGCTGCACTCCCTCAACAGCAAGAACGTCCTTCCTCAGATTAGGAGACCAAAACTGAACACTATTCCAGGTGAGGCCTCACTCAGGCCCTGTACAACTGCAGTAAGACCTCCCTGCTCCTATACTTAAATCTAACTATGAAGGCCAACATACCATTTGCCTTCTTCACCGCCTGCTGTGCCTGCATGCCAACTTTCAATGACTGATGAACCATGACACCCAGGTCTCGTTGCACTTCCCCTTTTCCTAATGTGCCGCCATTCAGATAATATTCTGCCTTCGTGTTTTTTCCCCCAAAATGGATAACCTCACATTTATCCACATTATACTGCATGTGCCATGCATTTGCCCACTCACCTAACCTGTCCAAGTCACCCTGCAGCCTCTTAGCGTCCTCCTCACAGCTCACACCGCCATCCAGTTTAGTATCATCTGCAAACTTGGAGATATTACACTCAATTCCTTCATCTAAATCGTTAATGTATGTTGTAAAGAGCTGGGGTCCCAGCACTGAGCCCTGCGGCACTCCACTAGTCACAGCCTGCCATTCTGAAAAGGACCCGTTTATCCTGACTCGCTGCTTCCTGTCCTACCAACCAGTTCTCTATCCACGTCAGTACATTACCCCCAATACCATGTGCTTTGATTTTGCACACCAATCTCTTGTGCGGGACCTTGTCAAAAGCCTTTTGAAAGTCCAAATACACCACAACCACTGGTTCTCCCTTGTCCACTCTGCTAGTTACATGTCACTGAACGGATGAAGGACATTCTGAAGGGAGAGGGTGAACAGCCAGAGGTCGTGGTCCATAGTGGTATTAATGACCTAGGTAGAAAGAGGGATGAGGTCCTGCAGGCAGATGTTAGGGAGCTAGGAAAGAGATTAAAAAGCAGGACCTCAAAGGTAGTAATCTCCGGATTACTCCCAGTGCCGCGAGCTCGTGAGTACAGAAATAGGATAGAGCAGATGGTGCAGGAGGGAGGGCTTTAGATTACTGAGGCACTGGGACCATTTTGGGGGGCGAAATGGGACCTGTACAAGCCGGACCGGGGCCAATATCCTCGGGCGTTTGCTGTGCTATTCGGGAGGTATAAACTAGCTCGGCAGGTGGATGGGAACTTGAGAGTAGATTCAGAAGGGAGAGAAGCAAAACTGGAAATGGAAGGCAGAAAGTGAATTTGGAAAGAAAATATCAGCATATTTAATAAGGGTGTCTAGTCCTCCACCTGTGAGTAAATGGATTTAAAATCGTTGAACATGACTTCAAAAAACTAAACTCAACCATTTAATAATTTCATTGGTGTACACGCGCCAGTTTCTCAGTAAATGAAATATTTTATGAAAAAGCTTTTAAAACTTGCCTACTAGCAACTGTGCGATTAAGAAAATGAGCGCAATTTGAAGAGCTTTCCTGAGCCAGTGGAATATCCCACTTTGCACCTGGGGGCAGGACCAGTTTTGTGGATGGGGCCACTGCCGGGCAAATTGAACCTTGAACCAGTGGAAAAGATCGCTGAAAACACGAGCGTAAGTAGTTTCAGAGCACAACTCGCTTGCATTTAAAATTTCCCGATCTTTTGTGTCGCTTTGGCCGATTCCGCCCGGATTGAGCTGATGCAACTGGCAGAATCTCATTCCTCATAAGAACGTAAGAAATAGGAGTAGGCCATACGGCCCCTCGAGCCTGCTCCGCCATTTAATACGATCATGGCTGATCCGATCATGGACTCAGGTCCACTTCCCCACTCGCTCCCCATAACCCCGTATCCCCTATCGTTTAAGAAACTCTCTATTTCTGTCTTAAATTTATTCAATGTCCCAGCTTCCATGGCTCTCTGAGGTAGCGAATTCCACAGATTTACAACCCTCTGAGAGAAGAAATTCCTCCTCATCTCTGTTCTTCATGTTACTAACGACCCCCGACCCGCTAAACCCTCAGCACTGTTGGGGCAAATGACGACGACTGTGGCTGACCTTGTATTCGTTTCCTCGCACCTTGTATCGAATGTCGGCTGCTGGGCGATGCTGTTGTCACAGCGGAGCAATTGAGTCCGAGCTGCTTTTGGTCATTGGTGAGCCTTGGTAAAGTTGCGAGTATGTGGCCCCTCAGGGATGCCCCCAAGGATGCAATCTAGACGGTGGAGCAAAGAAGAGCATAGACTGCAGAAGAAAGAGTAAGACAGCTTGAGGGAATGTACAATTTGCTGTAACCTGAAGTAAAATTACACAGGTTCATCTCTGAGCTATTCAAGTTGTTGTTGAGCTGAGACACCCTCTTATATAAAAAAAAAAACCTGTGTATTTTGGCACCACTGTGTCAGCCAATGAGTTGGAGGCGATGCAGGATTTACAGCAGTCTATTTACTCAGCAAACAGTCTATTTAAACTGAACTACAGCAAACAGAGTTTCTGACAGAAACTACAGCAAAGGCCCCCGATAACAGCAGGGTTATTTCACCAGGAATATGCAGAGTGGGGGATAGTCACACAATACAAATGATGTGCGTAAAATCAGTCCCAGTCACTGGCAGCAGCGCGGTGTCCAGGGGCGATGACCCTGGGGGAATTGGCCAATCATCCCCATTCCGGCCGGGAATAGTCACTATTCGCACCTTTTAAAGAAAAAGCCCAGTCACAATGGTAAGGCCAGAAGGATATTGGCCCTGAAATTCCGGCCTCCCCGGGTCTGTACGGAGTGTGTACGGACATGGAAAAGCCGGTTTTCGGCGTGCAATGCACATGCGCTGAAAACCGGCTTTTCCAATCTGTCGCGTTTCTGGCTTGACATCTTGGGGAGGACATTCCCACGGCAGAGATTGGGCTATTTGCCCATCTCTTGCCCTGCTAGCGAATAGCCTACTTTTACCAGCGTAAGAGTTTAAAAACATATCAAAAACATAATAAAATAAAATTTAAAAATACATATTTGTTAAAAACCCTGCCCACTCAGAATTTAATTTTCAACCATAATTAAAACTTTTTTTAAAAAATCGGCAAATGTTTTTTTCCCCAAAACATTTCTATCAACTTTAATTTCTATAATATATTTATGTGAGTTGCTTTTTAATGTTTTATAAAGCGTTTGGGGGTGTTTCTCATGCATAATAGGAGTTTCGGACTTGCGAAACTCTTGTTACTATGAATGAGAAAATACTTTACCGTGATTGGTTGTCCAGACCCACGTGACTCCTATGAACATCCCAACGTGAACGTGCTCCGTTGCGCAAGACGAGGAGGCCTCGAGTCCAGGATCTCTGACGAACATTCGACCAAAAGGTAAGTGCGCATCTTTTGTCCTATTGTTCGTCGAATGCCCGCGGGAAGAAGAAACCAGGATTTTAGGGCCAATGATTCTTGGCTTGAATTGCCTCTAGTGTGTCCGTGCATCTCTAAGCAGTCAGTAGAGCAAACCTGTGATGCTGATCACTTGTCCTACCGTCTCCATCCCGTGGAAGCAGGAGGACGAAAGAAAACAAAACACAAGCCACAAAAGCGACATGGAGTTTGTGATTGTGTAATTTACAAATTAAAAGCTGGATAAATGGAAGAAAATGCCGAACGTAAATCCTTCATCGTCTCTGGATCACAATCCTGGAACTCCCTCCCTAACAGCACTGTGGGAGCACCTTCACCACACGGACTGCAGCAGTTCAAGAAGGCGGCTCACCACCACCTTCTCAAGGGCAATTAGGGATGGGCAATAAATGCCGGCCTTGTCAGCGACATCCACATCCCGAGAATGAATTAAAAAAACAACTGTCCGCTTAGCTCAGTTGGTATATGTTCAAGGTCAACATCAGGCACTCAACACGTAACCCAGACAGGTGCACCACAGTTGAGAGAGTCAGCATTTATTAATCGGCTGAGGAGATGTTGCCAAATGCATTGAATCACATTTTGGCATTCGAGCAAAATCCAAAAAAAGAACAATGAGACGAGCGTATTTTGTGCTGGTGAAACATATAGATGGTTGAGGGAGGACTACTGGCCTGGACACCTGCTCTTCAAACCATGCCAGGTGAGTTTTTAGATCCACTGCAATCATTGGAGCAGGTCGACAGGGCCTGGGATTAGCTGAAGGATAACACCTTTGATAGTGCAGCACTCCTTCAGTACTGCAGTGGAGTTGGTCTGCATTATGGGCTTGAACCCTGAACCTTCAGACTCAGGCGGGAGTGCTACCAAACTGAGTTAAATTATTTCTTGTACACCGTTATAAGTTCCCCTGAGGCATTTGGTTCAGTTGGGAGCTTATTTTTCTGTATGATAGAAAATGTTATAACCCTGAAGTCTTGGTGTCAATCTCCTTTTTCTGCTTCCCTCGGTCGTTTATCTCCCCAGCCCAGTTCACGCGATTAATTCAAGTGCAGACTGCGTGTGATTTTTTTTTTTTGCATTCCATGTTTATACCATGCACGGAGATTATTCGCAGAAAATTCTACAGCATTAATATTCAAGAATTGTTAATGTTCACACAGACCGTGTAAATGCTGACTATACATTTTAACGTCAATCTCTTGTTCATTTTTGCTTTACATAGAAGTAAACTTTATTTTATATTTCTATTCCTCGCTTGTCTGCTTCATTGCTTTTCGAAATGCTCAGATTGGGTGATGCTTTATGAAGTTTTGTCTCTACAATTTATACTTTGTGACAGACTTATAGGAAAAATAAATTGGGTTAGATTTTCTCAACTTTTTTTAATATAAATTTAATTTTCTGTTTCCATCAGACAGTGCACACATTAAAACCCAAGCATTAAGGTTATAATAGGCAAAATTGCCAAAACATTGAGCATTGCATATGTGTTGCCACAGTCTAGTATAAAAGCATGTTCTAGTACAGTAGTTTATATTCAGTTGCTGGATTAGTATCAAAGGCCTGATTGAATAATCTAGTGATTAAGTTCAAATTCCACCATGGGCAGTTTGAGAATTTGAATTCAGTTTAGAAAAAATCTGGAAACATAAATCTCTTGTCTTTACGGTTCTGGACTTCCCCAACATCGGGAACATTCTTCCCGCATCTAACCTGTCCAGTCCCGTCAGAGTTTTATGTTTCTATGAGATCCCCTCTCATCCTTCTAAACTCCAGTGAATACAAGCTCAGTCTCTCCTCATATGTCAGTCCTGCCATCCCTGGAATCAGTTTGGTGAACCTCCGCTGCATTCCCTCAATAGCAAGAACGTCCTTCCTCAGATTAGGAGACCAAAACTGAACACAATATTCCAGGTGAGGCCTCACCAAGGCCTGGTACAACTGCAGTAAAACCTCCCTGCTCCTATACTCTCATCCCCTAGCTATGAAGGCCAACGTACCATTTGCCTTCTTCACCGCCTGCTGTACCTGCATGCCAACTTTCAACGACTGATGTACCATGACACCCAGGTCTCGCTGCACTTCCCCTTCTCTTAATCTGTCGCCATTCAGATAAAATCTGCCTTCCTGTTTTTGCCACCAAAGTGGATAACCTCACATTTATCCACATTATACTGCATCAGCCATGCATTTGCCCATTCACCTAACCTGACCAAGTAACCCTGCATCCTCTTAGCATCCTCCTCACAGCTCACACCGCCACCCAGCTTAGTGTCATCTGCAAACTTGGAGATATTACACTCAATTCCTTCATCTAAATCATTGATGTATATTGTAAATAGCTGGGGTCCCAGCACTGAGCCCTGCGGCACCCTACTAGTCACTGCCTGCCATTCTGAAAAGGACCCGTTTATCCCAACTCTCTGCTTCCTGTCTGCCAACCAGTTCTCTAGCCACGTCAGTACATTGCCCCCAGTACCATGTGCTTTAATTTTGCACACCAATCTCTTGTGTGGGACCTTGTCAAATGCCCTTTGAAAGTCCAAATACACCACATCCACTGGTTCTCCCTTGTCCACTCTACTCGTTACATCCTCAAAAAATTCCAGAAGATTTGTCAAGCATGATTTCCCTTACATTAATCCATGCTGACTTGGACCGATCCTGTCACTGCTTTCTAAATGCGCTGCTATTTCATCTTTAATAATTGATTCCAACATTTTCCCCACTACTGATGTCAGGCTGACCGGTCTATAATTACCCGTTTTCTCTCTCCCTCCCTTTTTAAAAAGTGAGGTTACATTAACTACCCTCCAGTCCATAGGAACTGATCCAGAGTCAATCGACTATTGGAAAATGATGTTGGTGAAAGTTCCCTATAATCATTTTAATGGGTAAGTTTAACTGAGTCAGCCATTGCTCAGTTGCTCGCACTCAGAAGGTTGTGGGTTCAAGTCCCACTCCAGAGACTTGAGCACATAATCTAGGCTAACACTCCCAGTGCAGTGCTGAGGGGGGTGGGGGAGGGGGAGTGCTGCACAGTCGGAGGTGCCGTCTCTCGTAGGTGGTGGGGAGGAGGGAGGGGGGGTGGTGGGGAGGAGGGGGGAGTGGTGTGGAGGAGGAGGAGGAGGAGGGAGGAGGGCGGCAGAGAGAAACACAGTGGCCATCCTTTAAGATCCAATTGTGTTCGATTGGAGATTTTTTAATGCATTAACAATTCTCAATTCATGTCTGCACCGTAAATGCATTTGTTTATTAGGTCGATACTCAAAAATTGCCCATTCATTTTTATCTTAATTTTCATTTTAACTTCTTTCTTATGACCTTTTAAATCTTTTAATAACTGCAAAGCTATTAACAAAAACAAAAATCATTAGAAATCTACAACAGGTCAATCAGTAGCTTAAGTAGAATAGATAGATTAATGTTTTTGGTATTGCCCTTCATGTGAAAATGCAAAAGTAAGGAAGCATTTGGCAGGGTTGTAGAGCGAGATCAAAGAAACTGGAGGGGGAGTCTCTAATGGTTCTTCACAACAGTGGATGCCGCACTTGCTCATTCATCTCCTGCACCATTATCAAAGAATCATACAGCACCGAAGGAGGCCATTCCGCCCATCGTGTCTGTGCTTACTCTTTGAAAAAGCTATCCAAGTAGTCTCCCTCCCCTGCTCTTGTCCGATAGTCCTTCATCATTTTGAACACCTCTATTAAATCTCCCCATTAACCTTCTCTGCTCTATGAAAAGCAAGGCCACTGTGCTAAACCTGTATACAACACTAGTTCAACTTCAGCTGGAGTAATGTATTCAATTCTGGGCACCGCACTTTAGGATGGGCGTCAAGGTCTTGGAGAGGGTTCAGGGGAGATTTATCCGAGTGGTACCAGGGATGAGTGACTTCAGATATGTGGAGAGATTGGAGAAGCTGGGATTGTTCTTCCTGGAGCAGGGAAGGTTAAGAGCAGATTTGTTGGAGGTGCTCAAAATCATGAGGGGTTTTGATAGAGTAAATAAGGAGAAATTGTTTCCAGTGACAGAAGGGACAGTAACCAGAGGACACAGATTTAAGATGATTGGCAAAAAAACCAGAGGTAACTTGAGGAAACATTTTTTTTTACACAGTGAGTAGTTATGATCTGGAATGCACTGCCTGCAAGAATGGTGGAAGCAGATTCAATAGTAACTTTCAAAAGAGAATTGGATAAATACTTGAAATGAAAATACTACAGGGCTATGGGGAAAGAGCAGGATAGTGGGATTAATTGAGAACTCTTCCAAAGAGTTGGCACAGGCACATTGGCTGAATGGCCTCTTTCTGTGCTGTAACACTCTGATTCTATAATTCTTTACCCAGCTTCTCCAGTCTATCCACCTAACTGAAAACTCTCATCCCTGGTATTCTGGTAAACCTCTGCACCGTCTCCAAGGCCTTGAAATCCTTCCTAAAGTATGGTGCCCAGAATTGGACAGGTGATTCCAGCTGAGGCCTAACCAGTGATTTATGAAGGTTCAGCATCACTTCCATTGTCCAAGATCTCAAATTATCCCTGAGTGTAAAACTACAACCTGCAGATGCTTCTTCCAGTATGGTATCTTGTCCGCTGCTCACTGTAGACTAATATAGACGGGGAACAACAGATGCAGATCAGGTGATGGACTTGCCCAACACCTCAGTTCTGTTCGGAAGTGTGACCTTGTGCTCCATCCTTGGAGTGAACTTAAGTTTCACTCTTCCAATGTACCCTGTCACCTGAATGATAATTGACGCACTAGGGACGGGTGCATTACTGTAGATCACAGCGAAGGAGAGTCTGAGAAATTGCTGCTGGTCTTAGTCTCTGGCTTGCTTTCTTGCATAAACTATGTGACTGGGAATGCAAACTCTGGCAAATTGTTGACACCTTGGCTTCGCCTTCACTATCTCTGTAACCTCCTTCAGACTTAGCCACCCTAAGATCTCTGCACTCTTCCAATTCTGACCACTTGTGCATCCCTGGTTTCCATCGCTCCACCATTGGCGGCCGTGCCTTCAGCTGCCTGGGCTCCAAGCACTGTAATTCCTTCCCTAAGGCCCCAAGTTTCGGCCCGTGCCGAAAATGGCGCACCTCCGAGCTGGACGCCTGTTCTTCGTGCCTAAAAGTGCGCTAGAAAAAAACTTCGATATTCTCCGGCTCCTCGGAGCTCGATCTCAGCTTGGCATGGCGCGCTCTTCACAGCGGGAGGCGGAGCCAAACACTCGCGCCGATTCTGTACGTAGTGGGGGGGCGGGTCCAATTTAAATGAGCCAACGTGGTGCCGGCAACCCTGCGCGTGCGCGTTGGAGCGTGTGCGCACGCGCAGTGTCAAACAAACATTGGCACTCGGCCATTTTTAAAAGGACTGGAGCCACTGACGCGGCCCTTAAGCGTGGCCGAATGGCCTCAACTCCCTTGAACAGCTGCGTGTGTCCGGTGTTGATTCTTCGGCTGCCGGCCAGCCACTGCCGCTGCTGCTATCCCATGGCTGAATGGCCTCACGTCGCTCCGGTGCTGTATCTTCGGCTGCCGTCGAGCCACTGACGCCGCCCCTTAAGCGTGGCCGAATGGCCTCAACCCCCTTGAAAAGCTGCGTGCCTCCGGTGTTGATCCTTCGGCTGCCAGCCAGCCAGCCACTGACGCTGCTGCTATCCCATGGCCGAATGGCCTCAACCCCCTTGAACAGCTGCGTGTGTCCGGTGTTGATCCTTCGGCTGCTGGCCAGCCACGAACAGAATGAAGGCCTGCCTGAAGCACAGCAGCTCAGCTCGAAGGCTGCTTCCTGCCGCTGTTGGGGCTGCTGTCGAGACACTGACGCTACACCCCTGCCTGTCTCCAACATGAAAGGCCTGCCTGAAGCACAGCAGCTCAAAGGCTGCTGCTGTTTCACACAGGTAGGAACATGGTTTATTTAATCTTTTCTTTGCTTATAAATTTTTATTCAGGTTGAATTTATTTGTATAATATTTGTATAAGTATAACTAAGGATTGATTGTAGAATTTAATGACTTCCCTTCCCCTCCCCCCCCACCTCATTCCCTGCGAATAATTTGTAACCTACGCCTGATTTTCTAAAGTGTAGACAAGGTTTTTTTTTTTAGAGCGTACAAAAATCTTCACTTACTCCATTCTAAGTTAGTTTGGAGAAAGTTTTCACTGCCGAAACTTTGAAATCAGGCGTAAGTGGCCGGACACGCCCCCTTTTTGAAAGAAAAATTCTGTTCCAAAGTGAAACGGTTCTAACTGACTCGAACTGGAGCAAACTAAATGCCGAGAATTTGAATTTCTAAGATACTCCGTTCTACACCAGTTGCTCCAAAAAAATCAGGAGCAACTGATGCCGAAACTTGGGCCCTAAATCTCTCCGCCTTTCTACCTCTCTTTGCTCCTTTAAGATGCTCCTTAAAACCTACCTCTGACCATGATGCTCCTGTGAAACGCTTGGGATGTTTTGCTATGTTAAAGGCGCTATATAAATGCAAATTGATGTTTGCTGGTTCACCCTAACTTGGGTATATGTGGATTGTTTCATTTTCTGAGCTCTTGGAGGCTGGAGCTTTTGGTGTTAATTATAATTGCATATTTTTCTTCTTCCGTGTGGACTGTTCCTGCCTTCACTGCAGCATCTCTATTGCAGATAATAAAAGGATCTGCACCTCACTGTGTGTGTGCGCGTCCCAGTCCCAGTCCTCCTTTAGGGAAGGAAATCTGTCCACCTTACCTGGTCTGGCCGAAATGTGACTCCAGACCCACAGCAATGTGGCTGACTCTTAACTGCCCTCTGCAGCTCAAGAAGGCAGCTCACCACACTTTCTCGAGGGCAATTCGGGATGAGCTCCACAACTGGTTTTAAAAGGGAAGTGGATAAATATTTTACAAAGAGTTTAAAAAGGGCATGGCCAAAGGGTAGTGGAATAGGACGGAGTGGCAAGCTCTTTCACAGACCAGCATTCAGCACATGGCACTATGTGCTATAATTGATTCTCGATTAACACCTGGTAGAACAGCGAACAAAGGAATTTGATACAAATGCACCAAGTCTAGTTTCAAGGCACTAACTCCAACAACGGTAAATGAATTGAATGGCTTATTATTGTCCCCAGTCTAATGCATCAAGATATAGCTCCTTATATCATCGGGACATCCCAAAGTGCTTAGTAACCAATGATTGGTTTTGAAGCGCAGTCACCGTTGCTATGCAGACCAACGTAGCCAATTAGGTTGCCGAGTAGATGTGTTGTAGGTCCATTGTGAGGCTTGAACCTGTAGTGTTACTGCTACTAACTGAGCCAAGCTCAGAGCTTTTGAACTTGTCTTCATCGTTTCTTGAATTGTTCTTCACTGCCACGTGACATCAAATAAACGCAGTGATATTTCTGCTGCTTATTTGAATTTTCCTTTTGGTAACAATGAATGATTTACTGACTGCAGTCACTTGTTCTTGAACATTTCGGTTAATGTGATTTAACATTACTACAAATAAATCTTTCAAGTGATTGATTGTAAGGGTTCCCCTCCAGTAAATCCTTATAGAAGCATAGAAATTTACAGCGCAAAAGGAGGCCATTTCGGCCCATCGTGTCCACGCCGGCCGACAAAGAGCCGCACGGCCCTTGGTCAGCAGCCCTGAAGGTTACATATAAACCTATGAACAATGACGGAAAGGCAAAGAGCACCCAGCCCAACCAGTCTGCCTCACACAATTGCGACACCCCTTATACTGAAACAGTCTACACTCCACCCCAACTGGAGCCATGTGATCTTCTGGGAGAGGCAAAAACCAGATTAAAAACCCAGGCCAATTTAGGGAGAATAAATCTGGGAAAATTCCTCTCCGACCCATCCAGGCAATCGAAACTAGTCCAGGAGATCACCCTGGCCATATTCTATTCCCTGCAGTACTTATCATTATATCTGTGCTGGCCAACAAAAGGTTATCCAGTCTAATCCCAATTATCAGCTCTAGGTCCATAACCCTGCAGGTTACAGCACTTTAAGTGCCCATCCAACCATCTCGTAAAAGTGGTGAGGGTTTCTGCATCCACCACCCTTCCAAGCAGCGAGTTCCAGATCCCCACAACCCTCTGCGTAAAGAAGCCCCCCTCACATCCCCTCTAAATCTTCCAGCAACCACCTTAAAACTATGCCCCCTAGTAATAGACCTCTCCACCATGTCCAGGCCCCTCAATATTTTGCACACCTCAATGAGGTCTCCTCTCAACCTCCTCTGTTCCACCGACAAACCCAGCCTATCCAATCTGTCCTCATACCTAAGATTCTCCATTTCAGGCAGCATCCTAGTAAATCTCCTCTGCATCCTCTCTAGTGCAATCATGTTCTTCCTATAATACGGCGATCAGAACTGCACGCAGTATTCCAGCTTGTGGCCTAACCAAAGTATTATACAATTTAAGCATAATCTGCCTGCTCTTATATTCTATGCCACAGCCAATAAAGGCAAGCATTCCGTATGCCTTCTTAATCACCTTAACCACCTGGCCTGCAACTTTCAGGGATCTGTGGACAAGCACTCCAAGGTCCCTTTGTTCATCTACACTATTAAGTGGCCTACCACTTAATGTGTATACCCTTTCCTTATTAGCCCTCCCAAAGTGCATCACTTCACACTTCTCTGAATTAAATTCCATTTGCCACTGCTCTGACCAGTAGATTGATATCCTCCTGCAGCCCATGACTTTCCTCTTCATTATCAACCACACAGTCAATTTTAGTGTTGTCTGCAAACTTCTTAATCATACTCCCTATATTCAAATCTAAATCGTTGATGTTATACCACAAAAAGCAAGGGACCCAGTACTGATCCCTGCGGACCCCACTGGAAACATCCAGTCACAAAGACATCCATCAACCATTACCCTTTGCTTCCTACCTTCAAGCCAATTTTGGATCCAACTTGCCACTTTGCCCTGGATCCAATGGGCTTTAACCTTCGTGACTAGTCCATCATATGGGACCTTATCAAAGGCTTTGCTAAAATCCATATACACTACATCATACGCACATCTCATTGACCCTCTTGGTTACCTCCTCAAAAAATTCATTCGGGTTAGTCAAACACGATTGTCCCTTAACAAATCCGTGCTGACTGTCCTTAATTAATCCTTGCCTTTCCAAATGTAGATTTATCCTGTCTTTCAGGATTTTTTCCAATAATTTTCCCACCACTGAGGTTAGGCTGACAGGCCTGTAATTACTCGGCCTATCCCTTTCTCCCTTCTTAAACATTAGCAGTCCTCCGGCACCATGCCCAGATCCAAAGAGGACTGGAAAATGATCGTCAAGGCCTCTGCTATTTCCTCCTTTACTTCACTCAACAGCCTGGGATGCATTTCATCCGGGCCTGGGGACTTATCTACTTTCAAAGCTGCTAAATCCCTTAATACTTATCTCTCACTATATTTATTTCATCCAGAATATCACACTCCTCCTCGATAGCAGTATCTGCATTGCCCCTTTCCTTTGTGAAAACAGATGCAAAGTATTCGTTAAGAACCCTACCAACATCTACACACAGATTACCCTCATGGTCTCTAATAGGCCCTACCCTTTCTTTAGTTACCCTCTTACTCTTAAAATATTTATAGAGCATCTTAGGGTTTTCCTTAACTTTATTAGCCAAGAATTTCTCGTGCTCTCTTAGCATTACTAATATCCTTTTTAATTTTGCCTCTTACCTTTCTATATTCCTCTAAAGATTCTATAGTATTTTGCCGTTGGTATATGACATAAGTGTCCCTTTTTTTCTTGATCCTCTCCTGTAAGTCCCTGTACATCCAGGGGGCTCTAGAATTATTATTCCCAACCTTTTTCTTTAAGAGCACATGTTTGGCCTGAGCCAAATTCAGGACTTTTATTCCAGGCCTATCCTTGTCCTTATCCATAACCAACTTGAATCTGACTGAATTATGGTCACTGGCACCCAAGTGCTCTCCCACTAATACCCCTTCAACCTGCCCAGCTTCATTCCCCAAAACTAAATCCAAGACCGCCCGCTCTTGTGTTGGGCTTGCTATTTACTGACTAAAAAAGTTCTCTTGAATGCATTTCAAGAATTCCGCACCCTCTATACCCTTCACACTAAATTTGTCCCAATCAATATTTGGATAGTTAAAATCCCCTACAATTACTACCCTATGGTTTTTGGACTTCACAGCAATTTGCCTGCATATTTGCTCCTCTATCTCCCTCCCACTGTTTGGGGGTCTATAATACACACCCAGCAGTGTGATCGTCCCTTTTTTATTTTTCAATTTGACCCATATGGCCTCATTTGATGATCGCTCCTCATGTCTGTAATAGTTTATTTAATCAGTACCGTGACCCCCCCTCTCTATCTTGTCTAAAAATCCTGTAGCCAGGAATATTGATCTGCCAAACCTGCCCCTCTTTCAGCCATGTTTCTGTAATGGCTATAATGTCATACTCCCAAGTGTCTGCCTGTGCTCTTAGCTCATCCGCCTTATTCACTATACTCCTTGCATTAAAGTATATACCATTCGGCACAGGAAGACCTCCTTGCTTACTACTTACTAAGCCTTGTTTCCTCTGTCTTACAGATTTGCTTTCTAGATTTTTGCCATCCAATTTCTGATTTACTTCCTTCCCTATTGAATTTGTTCTCGGGTTCCCATCCCCCTGCCAAACTAGTTTAAACTCTCCCCAACAGCACTAGTAAAACTCCCCGCGAGGGTATTGGTCCCGGTGCTGTTGGGGTGCAACCTGTCCGGTTTGTACAGGTCTCATCTCCCCCAGAAGCAGTGCCAATGCCTCAAGAATTTAAAGCCCTCCCTTCTACACCAACTTTCCACCCACGTGTTCATCCTCTCTGTCCTTCTGTTCTTATGCTCATTAGCACGTGGCACCGGTAGTAACCCGGAGATTACTACCTTTGAGGTCCTACCCTTTAACTTTCTTCCTAGCTCTCTGAATTCTGCCTGCAGGACCTAATACCTCTTTTTTTTACCTATGCTGTTGGTCCCAATATGGACTACGACCTCTAGCTGTTTACCCTCCCCCCACCCCCCCGCCGTTGGCTCTGTGACAAGAACATAAATAGGAGTAGGCCTTTCGGCCCCACGAGCCTGCTCCGCCATTCAATGAGATCATGGCTGATCTTCTTCCTCAACTCCACTTTCCTGTACTATGCCCATATTCTTTGATTTCCTTAATATCCAAAAATCTATCAATCTCTGTCCTGAATATACTCAATGACTGAGCATTCACAGCCCTCTGGGGTAGAGAATACCAAAGATTCACCACCCTCTGAGTGAAGAAGTTTCTCCTCATCTCAGTACTAAATGGCCGACCCCTTATCCTGAGACTGTGACCCCTGGTTCTAGACTCCCCAGCCTGGGGAAACATCCTCCCTGCATCTACCCTGTCAAGCTCTAAGAATTTTGTATGTTTCAATGAGATCACCTCTCATTCTTCTAAACTCTAGGGAATATCGGCCTGGACTACTCAATCTCTCCTCATAGGACAATCCCATAATCCCAGGCATCAGTTTGGTGAACCTTCGTTGCACTCGCTTTATGACAAGTATATCCTTCCTTGGGTAAGGAGACCAAAACTGTACACCATACTCCAGGTGTAGTCTCACCAGGAAAAAGTTAGTAAAGACAAACGTAGGTCCCCTGCAGTCAGAATCAGGGGAAGTCATAACGGGGAACAAAGAAATGGCAGACCAATTGAACAAGTACTTTGGTTCAGTATTCACTAAGGAGGACACAAACAACCTTCCGGATATAAAAGGGGTCAGAGGGTCTCGTAAGGAGGAGGAACTGAGGGAAATCTTTATTAGTCGGGAAATTGTGTTGGGGAAATTGATGGGATTGAAGGCCGATAAATCCCCAGGGCCTGATGGACTGCATCCTCGAGTACTTAAGGAGGTGGCCTTGGAAATAGCAGATGCATTGACAGTCATTTTCCAACATTCCATGGACTCTGGATCAGTTCCTATCGAGTGGAGGGTAGCCAATGTAACCCCACTTTTTAAAAAAGGAGGGAGAGAGAAAACAGGGAATTATAGACCGGTCAGCCTGACCTCAGTAGTGGGTAAAATGATGGAATCAATTATTAAGGATGTCATAGCAGCGCATTTGGAAAATGGTGACATGATAGGTCCAAGTCAGCATGGATTTGTGAAAGGGAAATCATGCTTGACAAATCTTCTGGAATTTTTTGAGGATGTTTCCAGTAAAGTGGACAAAGGAGAACCAGTTGATGTGGTATATTTGGACTTTCAGAAGGCTTTCGACAAGGTCCCACACAGGAGATTAATGTGCAAAGTTAAAGCACATGGGATTGGGAGTAGTGTGCTGACGTGGATTGAGAACTGGTTGTCAGACAGGAAGCAAAGAGTAGGAGTAAATGGGTACTTTTCAGAATGGCAGGCAGTGACTAGTGGGGTACCGCAAGGTTCTGTGCTGGGGCCCCAGCTGTTTACATTGTACATTAATGATTTAGACGAGGGGATTAAATGTAGTATCTCCAAATTTGCGGATGACACAAAGTTGGGTGGCAGTGTGAGCTGCGAGGAGGATGCTATGAGGCTGCAGAGTGACTTGGATAGGTTAGGTGAGTGGGCAAATGCATGGCAGATGAAGTATAATGTGGATAAATGTGAGGTTATCCACTTTGGTGGTAAAAACAGAGATACAGACTATTATCTGAATGGTGACAGATTAGGAAAAGGGAAGGTGCAACGAGACCTGGGTGTCATGGTACATCAGTCATTGAAGGTTGGCATGCAGGTACAGCAGGCGGTTAAGAAAGCAAATGGCATGTTGGCCGCCTTAGCGAGGGGATTTGAGTACAGGGGCAGGGAGGTGTTGCTACAGTTGTACAGGGCCTTGGTGAGGCCACACCTGGAGTATTGTGTACAGTTTTTGTCTCCTAACCTGAGGAAGGACATTCTTGCTATTGAGGGAGTGCAGCGAAGATTCACCAGACTGATTCCCGGGATGGTGGGACTGACCTATCAAGAAAGACTGGATCAACTGGGCTTGTATTCACTGGAGTTCAGAAGAGTAAGAGGGGACCTCATAGAAACGTTTAAAATTCTGACGGGTTTGGACAGGTTGGATGCAGGAAGAATGTTCCCAATGTTGGGGAAGTCCAGAACCAGGGGTCACAGTCTAAGGATAAGGGGTAAGCCATTTAGGACCGAGATGAGGAGAAACTTCTTCACCCAGAGAGTGGTGAACCTGTGGAATTCTCTACCACAGAAAGTAGTTGAGGCCAATTCACTAAATATATTCAAAAGGGAGTTAGATGAAGTCCTTACTACTCGGGGGATCAAGGGGTATGGCGTGAAAGCAGGAAGGGGGTACTGAAGTTTCGTGTTCAGCCATGAACTCATTGAATGGCGGTGCAGGCTAGAAGGGCTGAATGGCCTGCTCCTGCACCTATTTTCTGTGTTTCTATGTTTCTATATAATTGCAGGAAGACGTCTTTACTCTTATACTCAAATCCTCCTGTAATATTTGCTTGCTGTACCTGCATGTTCTGATTCATTAGATCATCAAAATTTGGTGAAGGAATGTATTGAATTATAGTATGCCCCACCCCGTTAGGTGTGAGGCTTTGCGTTACGGATTAAAGAACCCAATATTTTGAAGGCCATCTCTCTTAAGGCTTACATTAGCCAATTTGAATCCTGTTATAAGCTCTGAAGCACATCTTTGGGAAACACTGCATTTTTCTGATTGATTATTTTCTGTTTGCTCTGCAGAATGGTTCTTCAAAGAGTAGAAAACACATCAACACTGGCAGCTATTTTTGGTGTGTTCACACGCAGACAGTTTTTCAGGAAAGAAAAGAAAGACAGACTTGGATTTCTGTAGCGCCTTTCATGATCACCGGATATCTCAAAGCGCTTTACAGCCAATGAAACTTTTGGAGTTTAGTCACTTTTGTAATGTGGGAAAGACTTGGGTCACTGAAAGGTTACTGATGTCATTTTATGCTGGGACCTGTTGAGATTAATTTGTTCGACCGGTCTTCAACGTAAAATGCTTATAATTTGGTTTGGAACACTTAATGAAGATATCCAACAACATAGTCCTGTTAAATAAGTCACATGCAACAGTAATTAAGGTCCTGCAAGAAAGCTCTGTTCAGTCGACCAGAGAGAACAGCTCATACTCTTGCGATCTGATTGGATTGCTGTGGAGTTTCCAGTTATTAAAGACTAATTTCTAGGATACTATTCTGGGCAGCCCAGGAGAAAAATCATAGGGAGCATGAGAAACTTTTGTTTACTAGTTATAAAAATGCCGGACCCGGGGTGGGGTGAGGGAGGGGGAAGGCTGTTGGACTGATGGTCAAGAATCATTCAATCAGGTAACGAAGAGTGTATTCGCTTTCTGATTGGCTGAGGGAAGGCGGGGCAACGTGTTGAGTGACCAATGGCAGGGAGGTGCTGGTTGACGGTCATATGATGAAACGTTCAGGATTGCGTCCAACCGAAGTTGGCAATCTGAGAGACAGCGATAAGTCGACTAAATTGAACCAGTTTTATCTTGCATGCATGTGTGCTCACAGAGCTGCTGAATCTCCCACCTATTAAACTCTAAGGTCCCAAGTCTATCCACTGTATGATTATACCAAAAGTGTTAAAAACAAATTGCTATAAGGAGAAACTATTAAGCAAACACACTTAATTAAGTTACTTAATTAAGGAAAGCCAGCACGGATTTGTGAAAGGCAAATTGTGTTTAACCAACTTGATCGAGTTTATTGATGAGGTAACACAGAGGGTTGATGAGGGCAATGTGGTTGATGTGGTGTACATGGATTTCCAAATGATGTTTGATAAAGTGTCACATAATCGGCTTGCCAGCAAAGTTGAAGCCCATGGAATAAAAGGGACATCGGCAGCATGGATACAAAATTGGCTCAGTGACAGGGAACAGAGAGTAGTGCTGAACAGTTGTTTTTCAGACTGGAGGAAGGAATACAGTGGTGTTCCCCAGGGGTCGGTACTGGGACCACTGCTTTTCTTGATATATATTAATGACTTGAACTTGGGTGTACAGGGCACAATTTCAAAATTTGCAGATGACAAAATTTGGAAGTACAGTGAACAGTGAGGAGGATTGTGATAGACTTCAGGAAAACACAGACAGGCTGGTGCAATGGGCGGACACATGGCAGGTGAAATTTAACGCAGAAAAGTGCGAAGTGATGCATTTTGGTAGAAAGAATGAGGAGAGGCAATATAAACTAAAGGGTACAATCCTAAAGGAGGTGCATGAACAGAGAGACCTAGGGGTATGTGCACAAATTGTTGAAGGTGGCAGGGCAGGTTAGAAAGTAGATAAAAAAGCTTTCGGGATCCTGGGCTTCATAAATAGAGCCATAGAGCGCAAAAGTGTGGATATTATGATAAACCTATATAATACACTGGTTCGGCCCCAACTGGAGTATTGTGTCCAATTCTGGGCACCACACGTTAGGAAGGATGTGAAGGCCTTAGAGAGGGTGCAGAAAAGATTTGAGAATGTTTCCAAGGATGAGGGACTTCAGTTAGACTGGAGAAGCTGGGCTTGTTCTCGGAGCAGAGACGATTGAGTGGAGATTTGATCGAGGTGTTCAAAATCATGAGGGGTTTGGACAGAGTAGAGAGAGCGAAACTGTTCCCATTGGTGGAAGGGTCGAGAACCAGGGGACACAGATTTAAGGTGATTGGCAAAAGAACCAAAGGCGACATGAGGAAAAAAAATTTACGCAGCGAGTGGTTAGGATCTGAAATGCGTTGCCTGAGAGGGTGTTGGAGGCAGATTCAATCGTGGCTTTCAAAAGGGAGTTGGATAAATACCTGAAAGGAACATTTTTGCAAGGCTGCGGGGGGAAGAGAGTGGGACTGGCTGAAGTGCTCTGGCAGAGAGCCGCCTCCTGTGCTGTAACCATTCTATGATTCTATGAAACATATGCCTCATCTGTCGTCAAGTTAATGAGCTGAGATTCTGACTAATAAGTGAAATATATATTGAGCCACAGTTGAGATCAATGCAATTCTTCCGGTTATCTTATCTCAGATTTTTCTCCCTGCAGTTAATGAATGTCCAACCAAGTGATGTACTTGACCCCATGTCTGTTTGTATTTCCACATTTCCTCAGTACATTCCAGTATTAATTCTACATCTCAGTGCATTCATTCTGCATCCAGTTTTAATTCTATATTTTAGTTTGTTAAGTGCAAACTTCACCAGATCTCCAGACCCCCGCTCCCCACCACCTGTATGTTTTATTTTATATAGTCGGACTACCTTAGACCTCCTGGCTGAGGCGTCCAAACAAGCTTTCCCGATCTGCCGCAGGAATCCCAGGCTGCTTTTTCTATTTGTGTCTAAGTTTCTCACTCACTGGCGTGTGGCGTTTGAATTTCATGGGTCTGACGATTTTGGAGTTTTTTGGCACTGTTGCCTTTTTGGTGGATGAATCCAAAATTGACTGTGATGCTCTGGAGTAAATCTCTGATATTTCTCTGGGATGATTAAAATTTAGGGAGATAATTTATTGAATTATATTGAATTGCATCAGTTCGGTTTGTGAGGATTTGTATTTTTTTTTAAAAAACGTTGGAATGGGGTTGTTTAAAAGGTTCATCTTGCCACCGAAATCTGTTAATATTAACAGCTTCGGGTGTAGGCAAATTTATAGGAACATGGATTTAAACCAGAGACTCCATGGTGCACAACATAACATAAGAAATAGGAACAGGAGTAGGCCACATGGCCCCTCGAGCCTGCTCTGCCATTTAATACGATCATGGCTGATCTTCGACCTCAACTCCACTTTCCTGCCCGATCCCCATATCCCTCAATTCCCCAACAAGAGCAGCCTATGGAGGCAGGTGGCTTGTGCTCTTCGCACGCACTTGCCTTGTAGAATCATCCATTATATTTATGAATTTCATATAAAATTAATGGTTGTTACACAAGAGCAGCAAGATGGAACTCTGTTTCAAAACTCAACCTTGGTTCGGTTGCAAAGAACTACTCTCTAACAGCTGAACATTTCCTTTTCGATTACTTCCTTTTTTGTTACCTGATTACATATTCAGTGAAGTTGGTGGAAGTCTATGAATTTTCAACTCTGTTCCTGTGTGTCACCTGTTTGAGTTTAGAAAGGTCTGTGTTCTGACTCTCTCATTGCTGCATTTATTATTTATGTTTCAGTGGGCGGACAGTGCTGAGAAATAGTCCTTTCCAAACTTCCAACTTTAAATAACTGTTGTGTATATGTGTGTGTTTTTAGTGTATCTCTGTGTGTGCTAGTGTATTTATGTGTGTGTAACAAATATAATATATGCAGATCTATTATCTAGAAAGAAAAGACTTACATTTTTATAGCATCTTTCACGACCACCAGATGGCTCAAAGCACTTCACAACCGATGAAGTACTTTTTGAAGTGTAATCACTGTTGTAATGTGGGAAAGGTAGCTTCGATGGTATGAGACATGAATTGGCTAGGATAGACTGGCGAATGATACTTAAAGGGTTGATGGTGGCTAGGCAATGGCAGACATTTAAAGATCACATGGATGAACTTCAACAATTGTACATCCCTATCTGGCATAAAAATAAAAAGGGGAAGGTGGCTCAACCGTGGCTACCATGGGAAATTAGGGATAGTGTTAAAACCAAGGAAGAGGCATATAAATTGGCCAGTAAAAGCAGCAAACCTGAGGACTCGGAGAAATTTAGAATTCAACAGAGGAGGACAAAGGGTTTAATTAAGAGGGGGAAAATAGAGTATGAGAGGAAGCTTGCAGGGAACATAACAACTGACTGCAGAAGCTTCTATAGATATGTGAAGAGAAAAAGATTAGTGAAGACAAATGTAGGTCCCTTGCAGTCAGATTCAGGTGAAATTATAATGGGGAACAAAGAAATGGCAGACCAATTGAACAAATACTTTGGTTCTGTCTTCACTAAGGAAGACACAAATAACCTTCCGGAAATACTATGGGACCGAGGATCTAGAAACATAGAAACATAGAAAATAGATGCAGGAGTAAGCCATTCGGACCTCCGAACTTGCACCACCATTCAATACGATCATGGCTGATCATGCATTTCAGTACCCCATTCCTGCTTTCTCTCCATACCCCTTGATCCCTTTAGTCATGAGTGCCACATCTAGCAAGAAGGAGGAACTGAAGGAAATCCTTATTCGTCAGGAAATTCTGTTAGGGAAATTGATGAGATTGAAGGCTGATAAATCCCCAGGGTCTGATAGTCTGCATCCCAGAGTACTTAAGGAAGTAGCTCTAGAAATAGTGGATACATTGGTGGTCATTTTCCAACATTCTATAGACTCAGGATCAGTTCCTATGGATTGGAGGGTAGCTAATATAACCCCACTTTTTATAAAAGTAGGGAGAGAGAAAACAAGGAATTATAGACCGGTTAGCCTGACATCAGTAGTGGGGAAAATGTTGGAATCAATTATTAAAGATGTAATAGCAGCGCATTTGGAAAGCAGTGACAGGATCGGTCTAAGTCAGCATGGATTTATGAAAGGAAAATCATGTTTGACAAATCTTCGAGAATTTTTTGAGGATGTAACTAGTAGAGTGGATAAGGGAGAACCAGTGGATGTGGTGTATTTAGACTTTCAAAAGGCTTTTGACAAGGTCCCACACGAGAGATTAGTGTGCAAAATTAAAGCACATGGTATTGGGGGTAATGCATTGACGTGGATAGAGAACTGGTTGGCAGACAGGAAGCAAAGAGTAGGAATAAACGGGTCCTTTTCAGAATAGCAGGTGATGACTAGTGGGGTACAGTAAGGTTCAGTGTTGGGACCCCAGCTATTTACAATATACATCAATGATTTGGACGAAGGAATTGAATGTAATATCTCCCAAGTTTGCAGATGACACTAAGCTGGGTGGCAGTATGAACTATGCGGAGGATGCTAAGAGGTTGCAGGGTGACTTGGACAGGTTAGGTGAGTGGGCAAATGCATGGCAGGTGCAGTATAATGTAGATAAATGTGAGGTTATCCACTTTGGTGGGAAAAACAGGATAGCAGAATATCTGAATGGTGACAGATTAGGAAAAGGGGAAGTGCAACGAGATCTGGGTGTCATGATACATCAGTCATTGAAAGTTGGCATGCAGGTACAGCAGGCGGTGAAGAAGGCAAATGGCATGTTGGCCGCCATAGAGAGAAGATTTGAGTATAGGAGCAGGGAGGTCCTACTACAGTTGTACAGGGCCTTGGTGAGGCCACACCTTGAATATTGTGTACAGTTTTGGTCTCCTAATCTGAGGCAGGTCATTCTTGGTATTGAGGGAGTACAGCAACGGTTCACCAGACTGATTCCCAGGATGGCAGGACTGACACATGAAGAAAGATTGGATCGACTGGACTTATATTCACTGGAATTTAGAAGAATGAGAGGGGATCTCATCGAAACATATAAAATTCTGACAGGATTGGACAGGTCAGATGCAGGAAGAATGTTCCCGATGTTGGGGAAGTCCAAAACCAGGGGTCACAGTCTAAGGATAAGGTGTAAGCCATTTAGGACCGAGATGAGGAGAAACTTCTTCACTGAGAATTGTGATACTGTGGAATTCTCTACCACAGAAAGTTGTTGAGGCTAATTCGTTAGATATATTCAAAAGGAAAGATGTGGCCCTTACGGCTAAAGGGATCAAGGGTTATGGAGAGAAAGCAGGAAAGTGGTACTGAAGTTGCATGATCAGCCATGATCATATTGAAGGGTGTGCAGGCTTGAAGGGCCGAATGGCCTACTCGTGCACCTATTTTCTAAGTTTCTATGTTTCTAAATGCAGCAGCCAATTTGCACACAGCAAGCGCCCACAAACAGCAATGTGGTAATGACCAGATAATCTGTTTTTGTTATAGAAACATAGAAAAATAGAAAATAGATGCAGTACTTGGCCATTCGGCCCTTCGAGCCTGCACCACCATTCAATAAGATCATGGCTGATCATTCCTTCAGTACCCCTTTCCTGCTTTCTCTCCATACCCCTTAATCCCTTTAACCATAAGGGCCATATCTAACTCCCTCTTGAATATATCCAATGAACTGGCATCAACAACTCTCTGCGGCAGGGAATTCCACAGGTTAACAATTCTCTGAGTGAAGAAGTTTCTCCTCATCTCAGTCCTAAACGGCCTGCCCCTTATCCTAAGACTGTGTCCCCTGGTTCTGGATGTCCCCAACATCGGGAACATTCTTCCCGCATCTAGCCTGTCCAGTCCTGTCAGAATCTTTTATGTTTCTGTGAGATCCCCTCTCATCCTTCTAAATTCCAGTGTATAAAGGCCCAGCTGATCCAGTCTCTCCTCATATGTCAGTACAGCCATCCCTGGAATCAATTAGGTGAACCTCCGTTGCACTCCCTCAATAGCAAGAACGTCCTTCCTCGGATTAGGAGACCAAAACTGAACACAATATTCTAGGTGGGGCCTCACCAAGGCCCTGTACAACTGCAGCAAGACTTGCCTGCTCCTATACGCAAATCCCCTTGCTATGAAGGCCAACATACCATTTGCCGCCTTCACCGCCTGCTGTACCTGCATGCCAACTTTCAATGACTGATCAACCATGACACCCAGGTCTCGCTGCACCTCCCCTTTTCCTAATCTGCTGCCATTCAGATAATCTGCCTTCGTGTTTTTGCCCCCAAAGTGGATAACCTCATATTTGTCCACATCATACTGCATCTGCCATGTATTTGCCCACTCGACTAACCTGTCCAAGTCACCCTGCAGCCTCTTGGCGTCCTCCTCATAGCTCACAACGCCACCAAGTTAGTGTCATCTGCAAACTTGGAGATATTACACTCAATTCCTTCATCTAAATCATTAATATATATTGTAAAGAGCTGGGGTCCCAGCACTGAGCCCTGTGGCACTCCACTAGTCACTGCCTGCCATTCTGAGAAGGGCCTATTAATGCTGACTCTCTGCTTCCTGTCTGCCAACCAGTTCTCTATCCACATCAGTACTTTATGTTGATTGAGGGATAAATATTGGCCAGGACACCGGGGAGAACTCCCCTGCTCTTCTTCAAAATAGTGTCATGGGATCTTTAACGTCCACTTGAGAGCGCAAAGACGAAACCTCAGTTTAAAGGCTCAACCGAAAGGCAGCACCTCTGACAGTGAGCACTCCCTCAGCACTGGCGTGCCAGCCTAGATTATGTGCTCAAGTGTCTTGAGTGGGACTTGAAGCTACAACCTTCTGACTTAGAGGCGAGAGTGCTACCCACTAAGCCACAGCTGTCACTTGAAATGATGTAGAGGCACTGGTGAAGGTGCAAACATGATTTACAAGGATGATACCAGAACTGAGAGGTTATACCTATCTGGGAAGACTGAACAGGCAGGGGCTCTTTTGAAAAGAGAAGGCTGAGGGGTGACCTGATAGAAGTCTTGAAAATTATGAAGGGCTTCGATAGGGTAGATGTGGAGATGATTATTCCACTTGTGAGCAAGAGCAAAAGTAGGGCTAGTCAATGTAAGACAATCAGTAATAAATCCAATAGGGAATTCCGGAGAAACTTCTTTACCCAGAGAGTGGTGAGAATGTGGAACTCGCTGCCACAGGGAGTTGTCGAGGTGAATCGCAGAGATACATTTAAGGAGAAGCTGGATAAACACGTGAGGGAGAAAGGAATAGAAGGATATGGTGATGGGGTGAGATGAAGAGGGCTGGGAGGGGGCTGGTGTGGAGCATAAACACCGGCACGGAGCGGTGGGGCCCAATGGCCTGTTTGAGTTGTACATTCTGTGTCACTGTAGTAGACAGTGGCGTTGAAGAAGCTGGAATACGTGGGATGGCTTGGCGGGTCGCGCGTGACTGCTCATCTCAGGTTGGCCACCTCTGTTGTAGCTCGTTGTGGTGCTGTCTTCCTTCTCCTTTTCCCCCCTTCCGCTGAATTGAATTACCTTATGAAAGAAAGAACTTGCATTTATATGGCCCGCAGCCTTTTGAAGTGTAGTCACTATCGTAATGTAGGAAATGTGGCAGCCAATTTGCGCACAGCAAGCTCCCACAAACCGCAGTGTAATAATGACCGGATAATCTGTTTTAATGATGTTGGTTGAGAGATAAATATTGTCCAGGACACCGGGCAGAAATCACCTGCTTACCTGAATGGGCAGATGGGGCCTTGGTTTAACGCCTCATCCCGAAGAATCACCTCCAACAATGCACGCTTCCCCATTATGGCACTGGGAGCGTCGGCCTGGATTATGGGCTCAAGTCTCTGGAGTGGGACTTGAACCGACAACCTTCTGACTCCGAGGCACGAGTGCTACCCATTGATCCTCGGCTGACGTTTCATGACTCTTTAATTGCTGCAGGGCTGGGGTCTGGTCTGGTGGGTATTGGGTGCTGTTCCTTGCTCCCGTTCCACCAATGCAGTCTGCAAGTCGGGGCCTGAGTCTGCAGTGACATGGTAATGCACATCAAAGCGTACCACTGTACACCCACGATAGAGGATTTAACTCCATACATTTGCCTGCCTTTCACACAATCTGCCTGAGCTGATGATCCCAGTAGACTGCATCAGCCTTCACTATTTGCTAACTGACATCGCTGCATTTCAGCTTTCAAAAATGCGTGCGGGCTTCTTGCTCACGAGCTACACAAACCTTGGAACAAGATCATTGCTGCCGTTAAAGCTACTGCCTGCACTCTATCACCTGGACCCTCCTAATTGAGTTGCACCAGCTGATCTACAGAGGAGGGAATCCTGCTCACTCACCGCAGCTTAACACCAAGCCTGTGCCTGGAGGGGATTTTTTATTTTCGCTTGGGCTGATTGGAAATGTTGCGGCCAGTAATGGTGTTGGGCTGATGTACTGCTGCTTAATCAATTATTAGTCCTGGGATTCCTCATTGATGCCGAGGCCGAATCATTTGGCTTATCTTGGATTGAGAGAGTAACAATTACATTTCCAGTTAGTAACCTCGAGACTTTCATTCTGCTTTCGGGTCTTAAGCTTCAGAATGTTGGCTTCGAAGTTTCCCATTTCTGCTCGAATTCACCCCTCGCCTGCTGCGCCGCTTCTTGCCCATGGCCTCCCCTCGCCCTCCCTCTCGATCGCTGACCCCCCATCTCTCTCTCTCTCGCGCTGACCCCCCTCCCCCTCTCTCGCGCTGACCCCCCATCTCTCTCTCTCTCTCTCGCGCTGACCCCCCCTCTCTCTCTCGCGCTGACCCCCCTCCCCCTCTCTCGCGCTGACCCCCCATCTCTCTCTCTCTCTCTCACGCTGCCCCCCTTCTCTCTCGCGCTGCCCCCCTTCTCTCTCGCGCTGCCCCCTCTCTCTCGCGCTGCCCCCCCTCTCTCGCGCTGCCCCCTCTCTCTCGCGCTGCCCCCCCTCTCTCGCGCTGCCCCCTCTCTCTCGCGCTGCCCCCTCTCTCTCGCGCTGACCCCCCCTCTCTCTCGCGCTGACCCCCCCTCTCTCTCGCGCTGACCCCCCCTCTCTCTCGCGCTGACCCCCCCTCTCTCTCGCGCTGACCCCCCCTCTCTCTCGCGCTGACCCCCCCTCTCTCTCGCGCTGACCCCCCCTCTCTCTCGCGCTGACCCCCCCTCTCTCTCGCGCTGACCCCCCCTCTCTCTCGCGCTGACCCCCCCTCTCTCTCGCGCTGACCCCCCCTCTCTCTCGCGCTGACCCCCCCTCTCTCTCGCGCTGACCCCCCCTCTCTCTCGCGCTGACCCCCCCTCTCTCTCGCGCTGACCCCCCCTCTCTCTCGCGCTGACCCCCCCTCTCTCTCGCGCTGACCCCCCCTCTCTCTCGCGCTGACCCCCCCTCTCTCTCGCGCTGACCCCCCCTCTCTCTCGCGCTGACCCCCCCTCTCTCTCGCGCTGACCCCCCCTCTCTCTCGCGCTGACCCCCCCTCTCTCTCGCGCTGACCCCCCCCTCTCTCGCGCTGACCCCCCCTCTCTCTCGCGCTGACCCCCCCTCTCTCTCGCGCTGACCCCCCCTCTCTCTCGCGCTGACCCCCCCCTCTCTCTCGCGCTGACCCCCCCTCTCTCTCGCGCTGACCCCCCCTCTCTCTCGCGCTGACCCCCCCTCTCTCTCGCGCTGACCCCCCCTCTCTCTCGCGCTGACCCCCCCCTCTCTCTCGCGCTGACCCCCCCCTCTCTCTCGCGCTGACCCCCCCCTCTCTCTCGCGCTGACCCCCCCCTCTCTCTCGCGCTGACCCCCCCCTCTCTCTCGCGCTGACCCCCCCCTCTCTCTCGCGCTGACCCCCCCTCTCTCTCTCGCGCTGACCCCCCCTCTCTCTCTCGCGCTGACCCCCCCTCTCTCTCTCGCGCTGACCCCCCCTCTCTCTCTCTCTCTCTCCCCCTTCCCACCGTGACTCGAATTTTCGATTCCATCTCCAGCACCAGTTCATCGCCTGATGAGCCTGGATGGCCAGGTGACGGGTCAGCCAGATAATGCTGCTTTATAACAGTCCTCCTGCAGAGATGGATTATTTGCATTTTCAATTTTGTAGAGAGTGCTATCTCCTAATCTTCATAGAAGCGACGCACGTGGTGTAAATGTCATTTTAAATTCTGAATTAGCTGGCAGATTGTTGAACTTTGTGTGTGATCCTGATGTAGCAACACTGCAGAATTAGGCTAATCTTCAGTTTTCATCTCTGGCAGCTGGAGAGCTAAAGTTACAGGCAATTTCTTTTAATTATTGCTGTCCCCAGTATTTATTTTTCTCTCATTGCATCATCCTCTACCGCCCCCTCCTCCCCCCAACCCAAACGTTAAAAACAAACCCAACTGAAACCCTTGGCTTTTCGGAGAGAAGCCAAGGCCTGTATTGCTGCACCAAACTTTCATGTGTCAGCTGGGGAGTTTGTCTTGGGCGTTTCACAGTTCTGTGTGACGTTTTTATTATGCAATGTGGATTAGAAAGTGAACAAGTCATTATACAGCCTAATTTACGTGAACGGAACAGACCGTTGACTAAAATGATGTTCCTTTTGGGATCATCGTGGATTAGAAAGACAATGCTTCGCAGACGCATCAATGAACTGGAGGTGATCCTTCGTAGTTGCGTATATTAGTAAGCCCGCAGATGGCACCCTTCCATGGTCACCCTATGTCATTGTCCTGGCTAATCCACCCTTGCCCCAGTTATCTCCCTCCTTTCCTGAAGGTGCTGCCCGAAAATCACTGTCGTCCATCCTGTGAGACCCTATAATCCCTCCTCATGGGATGATCCTCATCATCATAGGCAGTCCCTCTGAATCGAGGAAGACTTGCTTCCACTCTCAAAGTGTGTTCTCGGGTGACTGAACAGTCCGATACGGGAATTACAGTCTGTCACAGGTGGGACAGACAGTGGTTGGAGGAAAGGGTGGATGGGGAGTCTGGTTTGCCGCATGTTCCTTCCGCTTTCTGCGCTTGCTTTCTGCATGCTCTCGGCGACGGGATCCATCTGTTTATTAAATCATTACAAAATGTTTCTCTCCACTCATCTGATTTAAGGTTTTGCTTCAGCTATACACAACCCTGGTTAGACCACATCTGGAGTACTGTGTCCAGTTTTTAAAAATTCATTCAGGGGATGTGGGCATCGCTGGCAAGGTCGGCATTTATTGCCCATCCCTAATTGCCCTTGAGAAGGTGGTGGTGAGCTGCCGCCTTGAACCGCTGCAGTCCGTGTGGTGAAGGTGCTCCCACAGTGACTTTGTCATCGCGGTTTGGTACAACTGAGTGTCTCGCTGGGCCATTTCAGAGGGCAGTTTATGAGTCAGCCACATTGCTGTGGGTCTGGAGTCACATTAGCCCAGACGGGGCAAGGACGGCAGATTTCCTTCCCCAAAGGACATTAGTGAACCAGATGGGTTTTTATGACAATCTGGCAATTTTATGGTCACCATTACTGACACTAGCTTTTTATTCCAGATTTATTTAATTAACTGAATTTAAATTCTGGGCACCGCATCTTAGAAAAGATACATTGGAAGGAGATTATGTAACATAGACTTGTATTCCAGGGAATATGGAAGTTTAAGGAGCAATTTGACTGAAGTTTTTTGGATTTTGAAAGGAATTGATAGGGCAGATGGAGAGAAACATAGAAAATAGGTGCAGGAGTAGGCCATTCGGCCCTTCGAGCCTGCACCACCATTCAATAAGATCATGGCTGATCATGCAACTTCAGTACCCCATTCCTGCTTTCTCTCCATACTCCTTGATCCCTTTAGCCGTAAGGGCCACATCTAACTCCCTTTTGCATATATCTAACGAACTGGCCTCAACAACTTTCTGTGGTAGAGAGTTCCACAGGTTCACAACTCTGAGTGAAGAAGTTTCCCCTCATCTCGCTCCTAAATGGCTTACCCCTTATCCTTACACTGTGACCCCTGGTTCTGGACTTCCCCAACATCTACTGATGGGAGAGTCTAGGACAAGGGGGCATAACCCTAAAATCAGAGCCAAGACATTCAGGAGATTAGTTAGGAAACATTTATTCACGCAAAGGGTGGTAGAAGTGTGGGAACTCTCTTGCATAAAAAGCAGTAGATGCTCGCTTAATTAATTATGTTAAATCGGAGAGTGATAGATTTTTGCTAACCAAGAATAAGGAACCAAGGCAGATGGATCGAGTTAGGATACAGTCATGGTTTAGTTTGAAATCGTATTCTTCCAAATGCATTTATAGAATAGTACAGCACACAGAGGCCATTTGGCCCGTCGAGTTGTCGCTGGCTCTTTCGAAGAACAATCCAGTTAGTCCCAGTCCTTTGCCAGCTTTTCTAGTACTACTTCTTTATCTATTTCTATCTCCTCCAGTATCCTGACAACCTCCTCATTTATCACAGCTTTGTCAAGGTCCTCTTCCTTGGTAAACACCGACGCAAAGTCTGTACTATTATTTTTATCTGGCTCACTTTGCAGTTGTTGAATCAGATACTCAATCGTTTAATTTCATCTGAATTTGACCATTCTGCATTTGAACTTCTAACCTTGAGTTGTTGACGTAATCTTCAGGATCCCAGGCCCGATCTCTGCAACAGCGCAGTCAGCGCTGGCCTCCACTCAGACCGAGCTCCTCTGACGAAGATTGGCTGCTTCCTGTTTGACCACGCGAGAGTCTCACGGGCACGAGCTGGTCTAGGCACTGCCCCCAAGTGACCACGTCACGTGTGAGACCAGCTGGTGAATGTCGTGGGATAGTGTTGTAAATTAGAGCAAGAATGCTTAACTGCAAGGGGCTGTGACATGATTTAAGGAAAGGAATTGGATAGTATTTGATAAAGAATGTGGAGGAAAAGGAGAAAAATAGACTTGAGCAAATGAGCGAGTTTGCACCAGGAGCGGGTGTGATGGGCTGAATGGTCATCTCTTTTTCCAATCTTCTCTTCTCACCCAGCACCCCACCTCCACTGAAGAGTCCTCGTGCCAAATTTAGCGTTTCTTGCCATTGTACTGGCAAAGAGGAGCTAACTTTGGAGAGAAGGACCGAGCTTGGGTGCTAGCCATCCTCCTTCCAGCTTGGGTCGAGCATTGTCCTGTTTACCCATCGGAGGAGGTAGTGCAGTTAGATTTTAAACGCGGTAACTGCTAGGTTTGACGATTTAGGAAAAAAAAACGTCGCTGTCGCAAGCGCCTGAAAGGTGATGTCTTTGGAGATGTGACTGCACTGCAAGACCGATGCACTCACTCCACACAGGACTTCTTTGATTTTGGTCGAAGTGGTTTTCTCTTGTTCAATACCAAATCCGTCTTCATTATGGGAACATTTTCCGCCTACATAATTACTTTAATTTTGAAAAGGCGCTGTAGCTACTTAAATTATAGTACAGAATTGATGGCATTCTTTGGGGACCCAGCACAGTTTAAGTGCAGAGTAATCTCGACTGCGATTGGCTGACGGTGTACGACATTGTTAGTTAGATTAAGGTCTCCTTTCAAAATGTTTACTTCGTGTACAGGTTCAATCATTGCATTTGACAAGGTCGTCATATTTTTAATAGCGTAAGACGATAGATGTATTGCGACGTATGTAGATTGACACAATGTACAGCACAGGAACAGGCCATTCGGCCCAACAGGTCCGTGCCGATGTTTATTTTCCACGTGAGCCTCCTCCCATCCTACTTTATCTCACCCTATCAGCAAAATGTACAATGTTGAGACTGAAGAGGTTGCACAAATAATAGTGTTATGTACAGGAAAGGACAAGATGGGAGGCCGACGATTAGCCGAGTTTGAAACATAGAAACATAGAAAATAGGTGCAGGGTAGGCCATTCGGCCCTTCGAGCCTGCAACACCATTCAATAAGATGGCTGATCATTCCCTCAGTACCCCTTTCCTGCTTTCTCTCCATACCCCTTGATCCCTTTAGCCGTAAGGGCCATTTCGAACTCCCTCTTGAATATATCAAATGAACTGGCATCAACAACTCTTTGTGGCAGGGAATTCCACAGGTTAACAACTCTCTGAGTGAAGAAGTTTCTCCTCATCTCAGTCCTAAATGTCTTACTCCTTATCCTAAGACTATGTCCCCTGGTTCTGGTCTTCCCCAACATCGGGGACATTCTTCCCGCATCTAACCTGTCCAGTCCCGCCAGAATTTTATATGTTTCCATGCGATCCCCTCTCATCCTTCTAAACTCCAGTGAATAAAGGCCCAGTCTATCCAGTCTCTTCTCATATGTCAGTCCTGCCATCCCGGGAATCAATCTGGTGAACCTTTGCTGCACTCCCTCAATAGCAAGAATGTCCTTCCTCAGATTAGCAGACTAAAACTGTACACAATATTCTAGACGAGGCCTCACCAAGGCCCTGTACAACTGCAGTAAGACCTCCCTGTTCTTATACTCAAATCCCCCAGCTATGAAGGCCTACATGCCATTTGCCGCCTTCACCGCCTGCTGTACCTGCATGCCAACTTTCAATGACTGATGTACCATGACACCCAGGTCTCGTTGCACCTCCCCTTTTCCTAATCTGTCGCCATTCAGATAATTTGCCTTCGTGTTTTTGCCCCCAAAGTGGATAACCTCACATTTATCCACATTATACTGCATCTGCCATGCATTTGTCCACTCACCTAACCTGTCCAAGTCACCCTGCAGCCTCTTCACGTCCTCCCCAGCTTATTGTCATCTATAAACTTGGAGATATTACACTCAATTCCTTCATCTAAATCATTAATGTATATGGTAAATAGCTGGGGTCCCAGCACTGAGCCCTGCGGCACTCCACTAGTCACTGCCTGCCATTCTGAAAAGGACCCGTTTATCCCGACTCTCTGCTTCCTGTCTGCCAACCAGTTCTCTATCCACGTCAGTACATTACCCCCAGTACCATGTGCTTTAATTTTGCACACCAATCTCTTGTATGGGACCTTGTCAAAAGCCTTTTGAAAGTCCAAATACACCACATCCACTGGTTCTCCCTTGTCCACTCTACTAGTTACAACCTCAAAAAATTCTAGGAGGTTTGTCAAGCATGATTTCCCTTTCATAAATCCATGCTGATTTGGACTGATCCTGTCACTGCTTTCCAAATGTGCTGTTCATTTTTAATTATTGATTCCAACATTTTCCCCACTACTGATGTCAGGCTAACTGATCAATAATTATCCGTTTTCTCCCTCTTTTTTAAAAAGTGGTGTTACATTAGCTACCCTCCAGTCCATACGAACTGATCCAGAGTCGATAGACTGTTGGAAAATAATCACCAATGCATCCACTATTTCCAGGGCCACTTCCTTAAGTACTCTGGGATGCAAACTATCGGCCTTCAATCCCATCAATTTTCCTAACACAATTTCCTGCCGAATAAGGATTTCCTTCAGTTCCTCCTCCTTACTAGACCCTCGGTCCCCTAGTATTTCCGGAAGGTTATTTGTGTCTTCCTTCGTGAAGACAGAACCAAAGTATTTGTTCAACTGGTCTGCCATTTCTTTGTTCCCCATTATAAATTCACCTGAATCTGACTGGAAGGGACCTACGTTTGTCTTCACTTATCTTTTTCTCTTCACATATCTATAGAACCTTTTGCAGTCAGTTTTTATGTTTCCAGCAAGCTTACTCTCATACTCTATTTTCCCCCTCCTAATTAAACCCTTTATCTTCCTCTGCTGAATTCTAAATTTCTTCCAGTCCTCAGGTTTGCTGCTTTTTCTGGTCAATTTGTATGCCTCTTCATTGGATTTAACACTTTCCTTAATTTCCCTTGTTAGCCACCGTTGAGCCACCTTCCCCTTTTTATTTTTTACTCCAGACAGGGATATATCATTATTGAAGTTCATCCATGTAATCTATAAATGTCTGCCATTGCCTATCCACTGTCAACCCTTTAAGTATCATTTGCCAGTCTATCCTAGCCAATTCACGTCTCTTACCATCGAAGTTACCTTTCCTTAAGTTCAGGACCCGAGTCTCTGAATTAACTGTGTCACTCTCCATCTTAATGAAGAATTCTACCATATTATGGTCACTCTTCCCCAAGGGACCTCGCGCAACAAGATTGCTAATTAGTCCTTTCTCATTACACATCACCCAGTCTTGGATGGCCAGCCCTCTCGTTGGTTCCCTCGATATATTGGTTTAGAAAACCATTCCTAATACACTGCAGGAAATTCTCCTCCACTGCATTGCTACAAGTTTGGCTAGCCCAATCAATATGTAGATTAAAGTCGCCCATGATAACTTGTAAAAATTGTTTGTAAAAATAACTTAGAAAATATTAAGATTGGGCAGAGTCAACAAGGATTTATGAAAGGGAAATCACATTTGACAAATCTGTGTTTTCGAAACATAGAAACATAGAAAATAGGAGCAGTAGTAGGCCATTCGGCCCTTCGAGCCTGCATCGCCATTCAATATGATCATGGCTGATCCTCTATCTCAATACCGTATTCCCGCTTTTCCCCATACCCCTTGATGCCTTTTGTTTATAGAAATCTATCTATCTCCCTCTTAAATATATGCAGTAACTTGGCCTCCACAGCCTTCTGTGGTAGAGAATTCCACAGGTTCACCACCCTCTGAGTGAAAAAATTTCTCCTGATCTCGGTCCTAAATTTCCTACCCCGTATCCTGAGACTGTGAACTCTTGTTCTTGACTCCCCAGCCAGGGGAACCACCCTCCTCGCATCCAGTCTATCCAACCCAGTCAGAATATTTTACGTTTGAAGAGATCTCCTCTCATTCTTCTAAACTCTAATGGATACAGGCCTAGTCAACCCAATCTCTCCTCCTACGACAGTCCTGCCATCCCAGGAATCAGTCTGGTGAACCTTCGCTGCACTCTCTATATGGAAAGTATATCCTTTCTTGGGTAAGGAGACCAAAACTGCACACACTACTCCAGGTGCAGTCTCACCAAGGCCCTGTATAACTGTAGTAAGACATCCTTGCTCCTGTACCCAAATCCTCTTGCAATGAAGGCCAACATACCATTTGCCTTCCTAACTGCTTGCTGCACCTGCATGTTTGCTTTCAATGACTGGTGTACAAGGACACCCAGGTCCCTCTGTACATCGACACTTCCCAAGCCATCACCATTTAAATAATACTTTGTCCTTATGTTTTTCCTACCAAAGTGGATAACTTCACAATTATCCAGGTTAAACTGCATCTGCCATGTGTTTGCCCATTCACTCAACCTATCTAAATCGCCTTGCAGCGTCTTTGCATCCTCCTTACAACTCCACCGAGATTTGTGTCGTCAGCAAACTTGGAAATATTACATTTGGTTCCCTCATCCAAATCATTTACATATATTGTGATATACACTGATCTCTGTGTTGAATATACTCAATGACTGAGCATCCACAGCCCTCTCGGGTAGACAATTCAAAAGATTCACCATCCTTCGAGTGCAGAAATTTCTCATCACCGTCCCAAGGAGATTGAATAGATGGGGTACAGTCTATGGAAGGAGATTAAATGGATGGTGTAGGGTCCATGATGGTGTAAAGTGTGTCTGGTCCATGGAATGAATTGGTTTGATGGGTCCAATGGACATCTCGGTCGATATTGTCCTTCTGTCATGAGCTGCAGAAATCCGCTAATATGGGCTACATATCTATCTATCTGTCTGTCTCCCTCTTAAATATATTCAGTGACCTGGCCTCCACAGCCTTCTGTGGTAGAGAATTCCACGGTTGCACCACCCTCTGAGTGAAAACATTTCTCCTCATCTCGGTCCTAAATGTCCTACCCCGTATCCTGAGACTGTGACCCCTTGTTCTAGACTCCCCAGCCAGGGGAAACATCCTCCCCGCATCCAGTCTATCCAACCCAGTCAGAATTTTATACATTTCAACGAGTTCCCCACTCATTCTTCTAAACTCTAGTGAATACAGGCCTAATCTCTCCTCATAAGACAGTCCTGCCATCCCAGGAATCAGTCTGATGAACCTTTGCTGCACTCCCTCTATAGCAAGTATATCCTTTCTTAGGTAAGGAGACCAAAACTGCACACAATACTCCAGGTGCGATCTCACCAAGGCCCTATATAACTGTAGTAAGACATCCATGCTCCTGTACCCAAATCCTCTTGCAATGAAGGCCAACATACCATTTGCCTTCCTAACTGCTTGCTACACCTGCATGTTTGCTTTCAATGACTGGTGTACAAGGACATCCAGGTCCCTCTGTACATCGACACTTCCCAAGCCATCACCATTTATATAATACTTTGTCCTTATGTCTTTCCTACCAAAGTGGATAACTTCACAATTATCCACGTTATACTGCATCTGTCATGTTTTTGAGTTGTAACTAGCAGAATAGATAAGGGGGAACTAGTGGATGTGGTGTATTTGGATTTTATGAAGGCATTTGATAAGGTGCCACACATGAGGTTATTAATCAAAATTAGGGCTCATGGGATTGTGGATAATATACTAACCTGGATTATGGTTTGGTTAACGGACAGAAAACAGAGAGTAGGAATAAACGGGTCATATTCGGGTTGACATGCTGTAACTAGTGGGGTACCACAGGGATCAGTGCTGGGGCCCCAGCTATTCACAATCTATATCAATGATTTGGATGAGGGGACCAAATGTAATATATCAAAGTTTGCTGATGATACAAAGCTAGGTGGGAATGTAAGTTGTGAGGAGGATGCAAAGAGGCTTCAAGGGGATATAGACAGGCTAAGTGAGTGGGCAAGAACATGGCAAATGGAATATAATGTGGAGAAATGTGAAGTTATCCACTTTGGTAGGAAAAATAGAACAGCAGAGTATTTTTTAAATGATGAGAGATTGGGAAATGGTGTTCAGAGGGAGTACACGAATCACTGAAAGTTAATACGCAGGTGGAGAAAAAGCAATTAAAAAAGCAAATGGTATGTTGGCCTTTATTACAACAGGATTTGAGTATAAGAGTAAAGATGTCTTACTGCAATTATATAGGGCCCTGGTGAGACCACACCTGGAGTATTGTGTACAGTTTGGGTCTCCTTACCTAAGGAAGGATATACTTGCCATTGAGGGAGTGCAACCAAGGTTCACCAGACTGATTCCTATGATGGGGGGGATTGTCCTATGAGGAGGGATTGAGTAGACATTGCCGATATTCTTTAGCGTTTAGAAGAATGAGAGGTGATCTCGTTGAAACATACAAAATTCTTAGAGCTTGACAGGGTAGATGCAGGGAGGATGTTTCCCCCGGGCTGGGGAGTCGAGAACCAGGGGTCACAGTCTCAGGATAAGGGGTCTGCCATTTAGTACTGAGATGAGGAGAAACTTCTTCACTCAGAGGGTGGTGAATCTTTGGTATTCTCTGCCCCAGAGAGCTGTGGAGGCTCAGTCGTTGAGTATATTCAAGACAAAGATCAATAGATTTTTGGATTTTAAGGGAATCAAGGAATATGGGCATAGTACAGGAAAGTGGAGTTGAGGTAGATAATCAGCCATGATCTCATTGAATGGCGGGGCAGGCTCGTGGGGCCGAATAGCTCCTCCTGCTGCTAATTCTTATGTTATGTTCTTGTACTGAGCTGTGATGCAAGAGAATAAAATCATTGAACTTTATTCCCTCTCTTTCTCTCGCTCGCGCGCTCTGTCGCCACACATTGTGTTACTCAGCCAGTTGTGGGAAGTCTAAACCGAGCATACCTGGCATATTTGGGCCCTTTATTCGCCTCCCTCCCTCTCTCTGGGTTCAAAATTGACCAGGAGTTGCTCCGTTTTTTTTTTGGAGCTTGATTTTTCTGGAGTAGCTTTAAAAATCCCCATTCTGCACATTGAATTTGCGCCAGTGTAAGTGAGTTTGTTAGGATTTTTTTTTAGTTTAGTTCTTTTTCAAAAGGGGGCGTTCCCAGCCACCTACGCCAGTTTTGGCCATTTAAGCCACTTTGGACAGCTAATAGTTGCTCCAAACTAACTTAGGCCAGCGTATGTGGCCGCACAGAAAACCCTTGCGGAGAGTTAAGAAATCAGCGCAGATAGGTACATCTGAGACCATTCGGCCAAAGATAGGGTGGGGGAGGGAAGGGAAACGGAGAGGACATTACAAAGCACTAAACAAAGCACAACAACATTCAAGAAGCATAAAAACATTCATGAAGAAATAAAAAATAAAAGTAAGTTCTACCTTCCTATCAAAACTCAGCCCGGGAAGTCAGCGGTTAGGCCGGTGCGGGAGGCCACTCAGCTGGGGATAGGTGCGAGATGACTGGGAGAGCACAGGCCGCTGACATCCAAGCAGAAAATGACTTCTAAGATAAACTGCGTCTCTCTGATTGACTCCCTCTGACTGACTCTCTCTCTCTGACTGACTGACTCTCTCTCTCTCTCTCTCTCTCTGACTGACTCTCTCTCTCTCTCCCTCTGACTGACTCACTCTCTCTGACTGACTGACTGACTCTCTCTCTCTCTCTCTCGCTCTGACTGACTCTCTCTCTGACTGACTCTCTCTCTGACTGACTGACTCTCTCTCTCTCGCTCTGACTGACTCTCTCTCTCTCCCTCTGACTGACTCTCTCTCTGACTGACTGACTCTCTCTCTCTCTCTCTCTGACTGACTCTCTCTCTGACTCTCTCTCTCTGACTGTCTCTCTCTCTCTCTCTCTCTGACTGACTCTCTCTCTGACTCTCTCTCTCTCTGACTGACTGTCTCTCTCTCTCCTGACACTCTCTCTCTCTCTGACTGACTCTCTCTCTCTCTCTCTCTCTCTGACTGTCTCTCTCTCTCTCTCTCTCTGACTGACTCTCTCTCTCTCTCTCTCTGACTGACTCTCTCTCTCTCTCTCTGACTGACTCTCTCTCTGACTCTCTCTCTCTCTCTCTCTCTGACTGACTCTCTCTCTCTCTGACTGACTCTCTCTCTCTGACTATTCCAGTGAACATAGTTCTAGCCCGGCGCCATTGTGAGGCCACTCGGCCTGGGATAGGGGTGGCAGCACGCAGATAGAGGCTGGGGCAGGAGCTACTGCGCATTCGCAAAACCTCCAGTGCGCAAGCGTTGAGCTGCCGGCACTGTTTTTCGCGCAGGGCCCTAGCTCTGCCCCATAATCGACAGACCAAGCCATGGGAAAGGCCACAGATCGGCCAAAATCCGGAGACATCTTTTCCGCGCCGTTTTCAGCCCACAAAGTCAGCGCATCTCTAATGAGTGCGTCGAAAAAAACGGTTGGGGCAATTTTGAGCCCTGTGAGATAGCAGCTAACTTTACACAAACTCAGTCCGGTTTCTGCTCCTCCTCCCCCACAGTGTCCCTAACCAAGTGTCGCAAACTGAAGATTCTCATCCTTGTATTTAAAGTCCCTCCATACTTTCATGGCCCTGAAATCCCGGCCTCCCTGGGTCCGTACGGAGTGTGTACGGACCTGGGAAGGCATCGGAAAAGCCGGTTTTCAACGCACAATGCGCATGCGCTGAAAACCGGCTTTTCCGATCTGGATCCTCCGTATGACGGGAGCGAGGACATTTGCTTGGGCAAGATTGCGGTATTTACCCAGATCTTGCCCAGCAAATGTCCTCAAAATTCTTGCGCCTGATAAAAGCAGGCGCATAGCCAACTTTTACAGGCCTAAGAATTTAAAAACATGCAAAAATATAATTAAATTAAATTTAAAAAACTTTTTAAAAACTCAGAATTTTTTTTTTCTCTCTGATATTTATTAACTTTAATTTCAATTAATTTGAATTATGTGGGGTGTTATTTTTTATTACATGTGTTTAGTGTCTTTTTCTCATCAGTAGCAATGAGAACTGGTAGATACGGAGTTCCCATTGCTATTAATGGGAAAACTCTGGAATACTGTACCTGATTGGTTGAGCAGTCACACGTGACTGCACCTTCCGCATGGGAACCTGGAGGACGGGAGCGCGCTCCGCAGTGCAGGAAGGGAAGGCCTCCCCACCGCAATCCCGGACCAGCAGGTACTTTGTTTCAGGTCGGAGGCAATTGCCCATGGGAAGCCTCCGATCCCAATTTCAGGGCCCCATATCTCTGTAACCTTCAGCCTTACAATCGCTGCCCCCCCCCCCGAACTGTCTGTTGGTCTCACTCTGTCCTCTTTCCGTGCCCATGTCCCTTCACCCCACCATTGGTCCCCATGTTCTGAGATTTCCTTTGTCAACCACTCTGCTGCTTCAGCTCGGTCTTCTCCAAGATCCTCCTGAAAACGCACCACCTTGAATAAGCTTTAGGTGATTTCTAATCTCTTCTCGGTTGGATTTGCTTTCCCATTTCCCTCTAAAATAACGGAGAGAATTGATGAGGGTACTGTGGTTGATGTTGTGTACATGGACTTTCAGAAGTTGTTTGACAAAGTACCACACAATAGACTTGTTGGTAAAATTAAAGGGACAGTAGTAGTGTGTGGATACAAAATTGGCTAAGGGACAAAAAGCAGGTGAACGGTTGTATTTCAGGTTGGAGTGGTGTTGCCCAGGGATCGGTATTAGGACCACTGCTCTTGGGTATATATTAATGACCTGGACTTGGTTGATCACCAGACTGATTCCTGGGAAGGCAGGACTGACATTCAATGGAATTTAGAAGGATGAGAGAGGATCTCAAAGAAACATATAAAATTCTGACAGGACTGGACAGGTTAGATGCAGGAAGAATGTTCCCGATGTTGGGGAAGTCCAGAACCAGGGCTCACAGTCTAAGGATAAGGGGTAAGTCATTTAGGACCGAGATGAGGAGAAACTTCTTCACTCAAAGCTGTTAACATGTGGAATTCTCTACCACAGAAAGTTGTTGAGGCCAGTTCATTGGATATATTCAAAAGGGAGTTAGATGTGGCCCTTACAGCTAAAGGGATCAAGGGGTATGGAGAGAAAGCAGGAAAGGGGTACTGAGGGAATGATCAGCCATGATCTTATTGAATGGTGGTGCAGGCTCGAAGGGCTGAATGGCCTACTCCTGCACCTATTTTCTATGTTTCTATGTACAGAGCATCACTTCTAAGTTATCTGGCACGGGCAGAATGGCCACCTTCAGTGCAAGATCATTCTATGATTCTAAGTTCCTTGGTACACTTTTCTCTGCTAAAGGTGAGCTGTAAATGCAACTACATTCCTTCCTTTGTTTCTTCCCTTCCTTTCTTTCACGGCAAACTCTCTGATGGTTCAATGGGTGATCCTGCCTGGGTTCGTGAGTGTGAGCCAGATTGGCCTCTGTGGAACTCTCGCAAGAGGTAGCGCCAGTAAGGAAAGAAGGGAGGAAATTACGGGAAAGCTTGAGGGAAATAAAGTGCAGCAGAGCACTTGCAGACAAAGATCAATCAATGGGAGAAATAATAATTGTGCTGTAGAGCTTGAGAGCTCGGGCTGGCAAACCTTCGGAAAAGCTTGACATGTTCTCAAGTTTCCCAACAAAATCTTGCCAGTATGAATAACTACCCACCATTTGTTCGACGCCTACAAGACATTAAAAAATTCACAGTTCCAGAGCATACAGACAGCACCATAATAAAGTAGATTTTAAATGAGCCTTGCTCAGTGTCTGACAGCTACAATACTGCATATGGGAGAACACGTAACATAGTGGGGAGGGTATGCTGGGGGGTGGTGCAGTGGTGGGGGGAGGGGGGTGACGGGGGGAGGGGAGTGCGGGGTGACGGGGGGAGGGGAGTGCGGGGTGACGGGGGGAGGGGAGTGCGGGGTGACGGGGGGAGGGGAGTGCGGGGTGGGGGGGGGGGAGGGG